>NC_083656.1:10242892-10437892 GCF_963576545.1 Limanda limanda | reverse complement strand
TGGCTCAGCTACGCCATCTGCTGGCTCTTAAGACTTATGACAGGTTTGATGACGCACCAAGGACGTGACGTCGAGGGACGCTGTGTTCAAGTGCTCCTCGTAAATTTGTGTTTCACAAGTGGTCAGGTGAAGCAGTATTCAGACCCTGTACTTAAATTAACAATTTAATTTAGATTTGTATAAAAAATACTGCATTGTATGTCGGGTATTATATTCAAACATTTTATGATGACTAAAGGTACATCGATTTAATCAAGACTAAAAAAAGCCTTTTCCTGCAGATGCCCCCCTCCAAAACTTATATTATAATTGGTGTTTACAGTTTTTCTCAATTGCTTTGGCTCATTTCACAAAACAGAAATGACATTCTCAAAACAACACGTGCAAACCTCCAAACCACTGGGCACTTGTTCACAACAGATTGGAATATCTCATTCCTTTAATCAAATTGCAATTGTATTAGCACAACATTAAACATGACAAGTACAATTGCCTTCAGTTTGCCCAATTACCAACTGAATATATCTTGCTGGTCTAAACTGAATGTTGCTTCTCAGTCAAGTGGTTGTTCTCTGCAGAACATGTTGGCATAATTACCTTGTGTACATCATCACCTGCGCTGCACAATAGTTTACTCCACTGTCAAAATCTTTCAGGCACATAATACCATGAAAAACATCATGGTATATACTGTAATATGGATCTCTTGGATCATCGGCTTAATTTTCAGGTGCGACTAGAACTCCAGCTTTACTTTAGTTTCTTACTGTATGTGTTGTTAGTGTAGACTATACCTAATTTTAGTTTTGATGTGCTTATTGTTCGACAGTATAGTGTGCTGTACACATTTTCTGTTACTGTAACCACGATGTATGGCAATTACTGTAACAATTTCCATGGCAGTATGACTGCAATAAATTATTTTATGTGAAACCTTGAATTAATCTTTTTTCTGTTTGATACACATAGTATTCTAGAAATAAAACATCTATTGTAACCATTCAGTGTCAAAGGACTTTGGGGGCACTGACTATTTATATGAGAAAATTATTTGGTTTTGAAGCATGAGTTAACTGTTTTGGGTGAGATATGACCTTTTGAAGGTGATCCATGTAGTTGTGCTGAACCATATAGGCTATTTTGCCAATTGCACTTAGTGCTCTGAGAATGTCATTTCTGTTTTGTGAAATGAGCCAAACCAACGAGAAAAACTGTAATGTATTAAAGTGTATAGAATCATTAACTACCAATTTTAACTAGGATTATTTATAATAACTGTCTATACTGTTGCATAGTTATCGTATTTTATACTTAACTTGTAACTTGCTATTGTATAAATGTAGTGGGGTAGTATGTTCAATATGTATAAGTATGAATTGGGTTTGAGTAGTAATCACAATATCTTAATACTCAAGCAAAAAAAAAGAATAGACTCATACTTAAATATAGAACTTGGGTAAATGTACAACATCCACCGCACTGTCTTTATTTTGGCCACTGGATGGCGCTGTTCTGTCTTCTTTCTTACTGTGTTTCCAGAAATGCGAAAATCATCAGAAGACGGAAAATTTGTGAACAGATTCCGTCTCCTCGTGTGGTACAGGGGGAACAATTTAAAATAAAATAATCAATATGAACCTTTTCATGTTTTTTCTTTTCACAACGATGGATGAAGTATTTTGGAGGTGAATGGGTATATTTTATCTAAAACAAATAAGACTAAGAAGGAGAATACCATGCAGGATATTTAGGAAATGGGCTCAACGCAAACTGAACGGGACAGGGAAAAAAGTCACAAATATTATCCATATTATTTATACCTAAAAAACACCCAAATACAAATGCTTCTATTATGGTTTGTTTCTTAATTAAAATAATTTAGTCGCCTTAAGATCAATACTATTATAAATCAGAAAACATGATTTACTGCTCATGACTTTAACCATTTACAAGAAGCAACACATTTATAGACTGCTTTAAATCTGTTGTATTTTTATATTCACGTTAAATCTTGATCAATAAGATATTATAAAGGTTTTTTCCTCTGCATAATTTCACACTAGATAAATGAATATGATGACATCTTTTCGGAGAAGACATAACTGTCTATAGATATAAAAATGAGTATAAAAATATAGATCACCTTTATATCTGCCTAATAGTAGGTCTATATTAAAAAATATTATAGAAATTAAAATGGCTAAGTTAATTAAATTTCAGTTTCTTTAGTTTGACCAGGAAGTCATATTAAGCTGAACACGAATATATACTGGTTGGTTTTTTTATCCAACTGAATGAAGTGATAACTCTCTATAGGACATCTTCACATAATAACTCACACACACAAGAATAGCCACAATAAGTCATAAATTAGATAATTTTATTTATATACAGTATAAAATACCAAAACATATTCAGCATCAAACTGAACTTGAAGTCTGACATATCATCAAACACAGACTGAACAGTGAAGTCTCTGAACTTTAAATTAAGTATAAGAAAGGTACAGACAGGGAGGAAGGCTTCAGTGTGAATTGATTGTCCAAAGCAGGGGACATCCAGGGGTCCTTCAGGGGCCTCTAAAGACACAACTAGTTCCGATAAAAAAAAATAGAAGAACGACACATAATTACAGAACATAAGAGTGATTCGCTCCTCCTGGCTGGGGGTCCCTGAGTTGAAGACCAACAGCGGGAGGTCAACAGATGCGCACTGCCTTCGTCCAGCGATGTATTTCTTGAAAAACCTACTGTGAGTCTTGTCTGCAGGAAACGAACAGCACGGACAGAAATCGTTTACATCATCTGTTTGATGTTCTGGAATAATAAAGTTTAGTGCAACTCCTCTTCCTCCTCCTCCTTTCTCCCTCGACGGACCACCACGGGCCTCTGAAGGTCCAAGAAGATTTAAAGTGTCAGACATCCAAGTCAGAGTCACTGTCTGTTACTGAGAGAAGAGTGTGTCCATCCGCGCGATCGCCGCTCCCGTCCGGACTGCACTCTCCTCCACTGAGTGCCCGCGCACCGTCTGGACACATATGGTGCTGCAACCTGAGGATGGAGAGAAGAAGAAGAAGAAGAAGAGGAGACGTTAAACACAAAATCTAATTCAACTCAGAATGAAAAAGACCAGTTAAAATCTGAAACACAAAACTTCTCATATTTTGCTTCGTTGTGCAAAAAAAAGAAGAAAAACTCCTAAAATAATCCTAAAATTTATATTATTATAAATATAGAAATAATAAAAAAATGTATATAAACATCAATCTTTTGTCAACGCAAAAATAACAAATCATCTCAGTCAAAACGTCTTGGAGACCGTGCGGGCATGGTAAGCAATTTGCGCCCATTCATGCACATTTTGCCTCCACCAACAGGGTGGTTGACCCAAACACTGACCCTGAAGCAAATTAAAGCGAGAGAAAGGAGAAGAAGGATCAACGAGGACACGCTGACAGAGGGAGAAGACAAAAACCTACACGCTGAATGGCCGAGCACTTTTACGCATGAATGGCCCCTTTACGCACAGCCTTGGCTGCCCGTGGAGAGGAAATTGCTTCAACAAGTGAGCGCATGATGATGGAGGAGTGGTCAATAAAGAGAGAAATTAGACATTTTGGAGTTGTAAAAAATTGGACAATATATTTTGTATATATGCTAATACCAATAAGGTCTGTGTTTGGCGGGTATAGATGGACATACGTTCATCCTGAGAGGCGGTGGATTAGTGGCAGAAACTTGGACTATGGGCAGAAAAGGTCTCTGGTTCGACTCCACGGAGAAACAACAAAGAGACGAACCTGGATTGATGTGTTCAAAAAACCCTGTCTAGTGCCCCTGAGCAAGGCACCTTACTCCCCTAACATCTGCTCCCCGGGCGCCGTACATGGCTGCTCACTGCTCTGTGTGTCCTGCACCAGATGGGTTAAAAGCAGAGGTTACATTTCCCTCCTTGCATGAGTGTGCCTGTGCATGTCTGTGCATGTGTTTGGGACAAATAAATGTATCTTAATCTTAATCTTAATCCTGCTCCCTGCAAGATGCCAAGTCTAACTCTCAACTGAAAACTTCTTTCAGAAAGTTACTGACCTGTTTTTGGCTGCTGCCGCTCGGTCCCTCTGTCTCCGGTTTTTGAACCAGTTCCCCACTTGGGTCGGTGTCAGTCCGGTGGCGTGGGCCAGCTCCCGCTTCTTGCCCGGGTTGGGGTAGGGGTCCTGCAGGTACCACTCCCTCAGCAGCCCCCTTGTCCTCTCCTTGAAGCAGTGCGTCTTCTGCTCCCCGTCCCAGATGGTCCTGGGTAACGGGAACTTCTTCCTGACGCGGTACTTGTCCACGGGTCCGAGGGGTCGCCCCCGGAGCTTCTCGGCCTCCCGGTAGTGCGCCTCCAGCCACATGGCCTGCAGTTTGCCGTGGGACGCGCGCGTAAAGCGGTGGCTCTCCAGGATGTGGTACAGCTCGCGGAAGCTCCCGGTGTGGAACGCCACCACGGCGCGGGCCCGCTGCACCGACTCGTGCTCGGAGATGGAGTCGCGCCCGTCCGCGGTCACCGGGAGGGACCAGAGGAAGCGGGCCAGCCGCTCGATGTCCCCGGTCTCCTCCAGGGTCTCGCACACACTGGCGATCTGCGCCGCGGAGAAGCAGAGTCCAGGGAGAGCCATGGGTGGGCAGGCGGAGGAGGGACTATCCTCCGGGGACCGGGAGCGGGCCACGGGAGAGGGCCCATCCGCGAAGTGCGGCAGGAGGAGGCGGGAGGCTGAGAAGAAGTCGAGTGGAGATCTGAAAACCATCTGGTCCACTGAGTGACGCCCGAGAGGAGACGGAGACAGTCTGACAGAAATGTGCTGAAGTCTGACTCTTTAGTTCACCTGGGAGTCAGGGAGGGACCCCGGATCTCACTCCTGATTGGTCACTGTGGAGCTGATGCGAGGTTGTCATGGCAGCACTGTCACTCAAGCACAGAGGGTTTATCTCCCTCGTTTTACGCACAAGCTGGACACATACAGTCTCTCTGGTGTTAACGATTTAACCAAAGAGGAAGGTTTGCCATAAAAGTTATTAAATTAATTAATTAAAAAAATAAATCAAAGGTCACTTTATCACTTTTTTTCCAGAGCTGTGGAACAGATTAAATGATTCATGGAGTTGAGTTGATTCAAACATATTGTGCAGGAAATTAATATCAGTACAAGCTGGTCAAAAAACACTGTTGCACCTGCTCCTTAGGGATCCATGAGCCTCCAGATTGACAGAAACAAATCTAAAGAGAGAAAGAAAGTGTAATGAGTATTTGATTTAAATAAGTGGTCTGTTAAAACTCTCATCTGGTTGTGTATTCTCTTTATTGTTGAGTCGTACATTTCTTCATGCGTGTAAGATGTTTAAAGGAACAAACATTTTAATTTTGATGCCACCTTGTCAAACTTCACTGATGCCTTTATTTCTGCATCACAAACACCATGGAAACAGCAACGTAGCCCTGTGTACTGGAGCTGGGCAATAATTAAAATAATATCAATAATTACCACAGTATAATTGTCATCTATGGCAATATAAGAGAAGCAGAGTGAGGAGGTATAATACACAAGTGAGCAAAATTGAATTTGTACAAATGTTTATGCTTCAGGAGCAAAAAAAACCTCAGGCATTAAACATAAAAGATGTAATAATGTGACATGTATCGTGATGATTATCAATATCCACTGATCCTGAAACTTCCATCTCGGTCATTTTTGGCCACATCGCCGAGATATGGCAAATATTCAGATGTGAACAAATATTCAGCCCTAAAATAGATTAAATTAATAATTAAACACAAGTAAGACCATAAGCCTCATGAGCAGGACAGATGCTGATTAAGATTATAAAATAAGGGGGAGCATTCAGAAAAAACTGGACTAATAAACTGACACCTCTCCGCTCCTCTCTCTCCCTCCGCTAAGCTGCTTGCATCATTAATAGCAGTAATGTGTGCGGTAACCCGGTGTGATCGGAAATCTCCTCCAGACCTGAAAGCGTATGTTTCTCTGAGTGTTCTCCCGCCACTCTAATCACTCTCCTGTTCTCTAATATCCATAAGTTCAGAGATCCTAAGCCACAGTGCAGCTCCATTCAGTTACCTTGGATTAACAGCGCGCCCATACACCTCCTGCCAACATTAGTCTAATAGAGAAGCATATTCAATCAACATTAGCACATTTCGGTGGCCCCCCCCCGGCCATATGCTTCGGAGTGTGGCACCCTCAGTGCAGCATTAGGGTGTGTACGTGTGCATATAGTGAACATCAGGTGGGAAATATGAATATAAACGTGATATTTTGGCGCAAAATAAAAGAAATAGACAATTCTTTTTAATTTGATCGTGCATCTTTGCATGATGTTTTGTTACTCGCACATATTAAACTCCTCCAAATACCCCAGTGCAGATGTGTTGGTGGTGAAAAAGGGGGTCACCCAGCTTTAGGGGGTTAATGCCAATTACCCAGAGAGACAGATGTCCCTACATGGTGGTGTGTGAGGAGGCGTGTGCCAGTTTTCGCCCTGGATGATGCATATGGTTTAAATCAAATCCAATAAGCCTAAATAATAACAATAATAGTTATTATAACGGCAACAAAAACAACAATAATAATGAGCAAATATGAACAAAAATAAGAGTGGAAATAAGAAAAATCAAGTTGAAACTGAGAAAAAAGCAACATATAATAGACCAGTATATGCATAAATATAAATGTGCTGTGCACTCACATTTGCACATGCACACATTTGAATTGATGTTCTTACCATTAGCAACGGGATATATTATTTGCACTTATCCCTGGGTTTTATTCATTTACTTCTTAGATGCACGGAGGCAAGAAAAAAGAGCTGGAGTCTCTGGTGAGTTATAAAGAAATATTTGCAAACAACATTGAATGAAGGTGATTTGCAGCCAAGAAAGCTGTTTCAGTTTCAGTGTCAGTTCTGTCGAGAGGCTCCTCCTGCTCTTCTCAAGATGCCTGAGTCCCCAGAGAACCTCAGCATGTTCCTCTGTGTTGTAACAAACACAACAATGGACAAACACACACTACAGTCTCCAAGCGACAGTCATGGCCAGGCCTCCTCCAAGTTGAAAAGACATTCTTCTATAATCGAAGCAGGGAGGACACACCAGACATAGTCGAGGAAGCATACTCAAGGTGTGTGTATATGTGTGTGTGAATGTGTGTGTGTGTGTGATGAGGGGGACGAGTGTGTCGTAGCGGTGACAATTAAGTCAATTCAGCTACATCTCCTTTCAGCCAGAGGACAATTATTGGGGAGGAGGAGGGAGAGTGGAGCACGGCTAAAAGGAGGTGGATGACACCACCATGGTGGCTGCAGGAGCCCAGTGAAGGAAGTGAATCACTTCAGCGTCTCCTTATCCCACCCCACAAACAAAAGCCCTGCTCCTAATTAACCTCTCCACAACTTAACACTGACCCCCTAAGCCCCGAAACTTTAACCCCTCACCCTGCCTCACGGAGGAGGCCGCACAGCCCCCTCCCCTGACTCCCCCAGAGTTCTCCCCCTCGTTAAGCCACTAATCACTTCCTGAGTCTTTGTTGTGCTTTTGTGCTCTCGCAGGGCTCCAAGAGAGTGCGGTGCACAATGGTACCCCCGAAAAAGAAAAGGAAAGAGGAGGGGAATTGTAGCGGAGCGAGGAGGAAAATGAAGACGTGGAGAGGAGTGGGAGGACAGTGTTTTTTTTAGCCTGGTCACAAAACTGTCAGTGTGTTAGATAATCAATCAATTAGTCGTTGGAAAGTGTTTCATCTTGTTTTAATTTGATTGATTTGAATTGAAACAACTAGTGGGACATTGATTGACTCCTTCATCTTCCAAAAGAAGCAAAGAAGGCTGCATGTGTGTGTGTGTATATATATATATATGTGTGTGTATGTGTGTGTGTGCAACACTGACCTTTTTCAGTACCAGTGGACCTCATGGGGACCAAAGCCTCGTTCTAATGAGGCAAAACTAATTCTGTGCAAACCTGCGTGTGAGCGTGTGTTCGTGTGTGTGGTCCAGGTATTAGTGATGCTGTGGGGACCTAAATCTGTTTACACATTATGGGAAGTGTCCTCCTCGTGGGGACAAACATTAAGTCTCAAAAACGTTAATCTATAAAAATTTAAGGTGAAGACATTTAGGTTGAGGTCAGGTTTAGGCTTAAGTTAAGGTTTAGGTTTAAGGCTTAGGGTTGGGCAAGTATAGGAACTATGGTTAAGGTTATAAGGTCTGCATGAAATAAATGTAAGTCAATATAACATCCTCTTAAATCATGGAGACACAACTGTGTGTGTGTCTGTGTGTGTGTGTGCGTGTGCGTGTGTGTGTTTGTGTGTGTGTGTTTGTGTGTGTGTGTGTGTGTGTGGTCACCATTTGACTCCATCTTGACCTCTGTCCCATAAGAACCCAAGGAAGGATACAGGTATTCAAGTAACTGCACCTGAGCAACTAATCCTGCACTCTGATTGGTTTGTAACCCAACACTGTAGATCAGAGCAGCGGGCCCAGATGTAAACGCAGTGATTACATCATTGTCCCGTGTGTTGTCTCACCACTCAGGCTGTTTTTGGAGACAAAGAAAAACACCAGCGGCCAAAAATACTAACAGCTGGAGTCTGAACAAACGTCAGGCTGTTAGGCAGATGCATACAAATGTACAGATGTAACAACACAAACACACACACACACACACACACACACACACACACACACACACTCACACACACACACACACACACACACACATACACACACACACACACACACACACACACACACACACACACACACACACAAGGCATCCAATCACACAACTAACACACATCCACCAGTAACATGTAGCAAAGAACACTCACACGGCAGAGGGGAAACCACTGTGTCTGAGAGAAGCATCAGATTTACATCCTCATTTCCAATTATTGAGGAAATGTTTGGTGTTTTAAACCACGTCAGTCCAACTACAGTGTCCTTAATAAAACTGAGGAAGTAAATCAATTGATCTTTTAACATTTTCTAGAATCCAGATAGTTTGGTAAGGGTGTCAGCAGCAACTAAAATTTTAAATTAACATCCATAAAATATAAAGAAAGAATAAAATGAGACCCAAATAGAATCAGCAGTTGTTTATATTAATAATAGTTTCCTAAACAAATGCATTCTCTAAAATCAAAAACAAAAAAAGGTTTTAATCTAAATATCAAAATCCAAAAAACTCAATCTCTTGTTAAGTGTCTCGCAGGCAGTTCATAAAGAAAAAGACAACATAACATTACATATTTCAATTTTTCTAATTGGATAGACTTATATTCATGTCCATGTTATATATTGGGCTGAATCTGAGTATGTTTTCATTGTGTCAGTGTCAGTGATGCGTTGGTTGTTTTATATATGATTCACTCCATTATTAACACTGTTCCTACTTTGTTATCTATTAATCATATTACTACTCTTACTTACGCTGCCTAGGATTTGTTAGTTGTTTAAAAGAATACTTGTAGTGTAATTTATCACTAAATTCTTTTTAATCACAAAGCTTATTTCCTAACATTTTGTCTTATTCCCATACACTGAGATATATAAACACCCAAAGAGAAACAGAACAACATGCCTGTCTCAATCTGTCAGTATTTCAGTTTTTGTACTTTTAATATTTAAAATTATCTTTGTTAGTGTGATTGACTTGAATGTTTTTTCCATTTTTATTAAATATCAGACTTGCATGTGTTTTATAATGTTCCTGGTTGGCACAACACACACCTGAATATGTGAGTAAGACATATATTAAATAATATTATAATATATAGAAGTTTTTAACCTTTACTCACCAAATCGTATAAAGACAATATGGTAAAACTAACAAATGCAGAAACAAATAAAAGTGCACAGAGGTAACAAGGAAACAGAAAAACTACGGACAAGCAATATTATAAAAATAGAGTATGATCTGTCCGGGTTTGAAATTGAAATCCCTTTATCTGAAATAAAGAAGAAGAAATGAGAACAACATGTGTCCAGGCTGGAATTTATGTAGCTATGAGTTCTGTTTTAGACAAAAAAAAGATAAATAAAATAAATGAAGTGATTAGTTGGAAATGTTGGAGGAGGTGTAGCAGAGAGGAAACAGCTGATGAGACACGACAAAACAAAGTGGGACGAGGGTACGGGAATGAGGGAAAAAAAGCCAAGAGAGGATGAATTTAAATGAGTGAAAAGAGGAGGATGACTGAAATAAAGGGAGGGGGGGGGAGAGGAGGGGAGGCCGGCCCCTGTCCTGTCTGGTGTGGTTGGGGGTAATCTGGTCTAATCTGCTGCATGTTAACCTATCTGAGCAGCAAGAGCCAGATTATCCCTCTAACAATGGCCACCCGCTCATCTGCTAAATTACTCCACTCAAAATCATATGCTGAAACACACACACACACACACACACACACACACACACACACACACACACACACACACACACACACACACACACACACACACACACACACACACACACACACACACACACAGAAGTACAGACGCCCACACAGATTTCTGAGAGCCATCAGTATTTATATTTCACCGGGTATGAATATTGAACTCCCTTCGAGCTCTTCATTTCAAGCGCTTAAAGTCAAACCCAGAGGTGTCGTGTTTGAGTCGAACTGGTCACCGCTCTCGTCCAAGGTCACAGCCACAGCCTCGGTGTGAAAAGACAGGAGTGGGCGGAAGGAGAGGACGAAGGACTCCAGTGAAAGCGCAGGAGCAGGTGAGAGAAGAAAGGAGAGAAGGTAAACCAACGGCGAGGAGAAAGAGAAACACCTTCCCCTTCCCTGCGAACAAAGCAACCCGGCGGTCGGATTTTCTGTGGGCGCATGTTCTTTAGCACGTCGGGGTCACCTGGGTCAGCTGACCTTCAGATGTAGAGAGCACAACGCTGTCACTGAACACCTTCCCCGTCCTTTCAGGGGAGCGATGAATAAACACAAACAACACGAATATATAGCATAAATATTGTAACACGGAGCGGGATCCGCGTGCCGAGCGTACGCCATCTGTAAATGGAGTTTGTGAGGCAGCTGGGGGTTTTCGAACAGCTCCGGGTTGGAGGTTGTTGACCGAGAAGCTCGGAGGTTTTCAAAGAAGCTGCCGTCAATTCAAAGAAGAGGAGAAAGAGGGAAATGAGAAAGAGGCGTGTTGGAAGTATAGAGTCAACAGCCGTGTGAGGCTGCAAACATCTGGATGCTCATGTGTACAGTCGTATGTTTCATGTTCATAACTTAAAGAGTGCAAACTTCCACCAAGGCCCAACAGTCCCCAAATTCACTCAAGTGCACCAATTATTCCACAAATCTAGAATCTTACAATGCAAAAGAAAGTGAAAAAAAGAAAGAGAAAAGTTAAGGGATGAACAAAGTCAGCGGATTCATCCTCTGGAGACAACGCATGTCTGTGACAAACTTCATGGCAATCCGTCCAATAGTCGAGACAGTAGTGGAGACATCGGACTGGAAACCACAATAATCAGTCTCATGGTGGTGCTCGGGGTTCTTCCTTTGGGGAACAAGAACACCTGAACCGATCCAGCGTGAAGATTCCAGTGGTGTAATGTAACTAAGTGCATATACTCAAGTACTTAAACCTGCAGTGAGGACGTTTTGTCTCCTCCCTCTGGCGGTGAGTGGATTTACACAAACACTGCTGATGCATGGACACGGTGTACGCCCAGGTGTAATTGTAATTGCATGACTTTATGGAAAACTTTGTATTTTTCCCTCTAGGTATTTGCAGAGGTTTCTCACTACAAGAGTAAAAAATAGGCTGCATTAGAGGAGAAGTAAAAAAAATCACCAGTTATGAGAACCTAATTTCTGAGGATCATTTATATCTGTAACAAATTTCACGTGACAGTTTTTGTTGAGATATTTCACTAAAAATTAAAAACCTTGTTGTAGCACCACATTAAAAACGTCACGGACGACTGAAGTCAGTTAGGATCCATCCTCTGGGGACCATGATTTAATGATAGCTGATCTTTCAGTCTGGTGCTGGTGGATGAACTGACGTCACCTTAGTAGTACAAGCTCGGCTGAAAAGAAAAGTGCATGTCAGACAGGAGAAGGCGGAGGGGGCAGATCTGTTGTTTTACGTCGTGTAGTTCTGTGAAAACAAATTAAAGTGAAAGAGATTAAAGATGCAGAGAGCAAGGGCGCGCAAACAGTTTTAACAGGTCACTATCTATTGTTTTGTAATATGAGGCTTAATGTGGATTCAGCCGGTGAATCAGTGAGAGGGCGCACTCTGTACCCCGCCACCATCATCAAATTAAATTCCACCCCCCCCCCTCCAGTACATGCACACACGCCATCATCATACACACCACCACCGTAATATATTTGGATGGCTCATTCACACTCTAACGCACACACACGCTCCGCAATCCCATAATCCCACTCCAGATTGAGAACACCTTTAAGATACGATGTGATTATGATTAGGGATTATGATCAAATTATGACAGAGTGACAGATTAGACAGGGGTTGTGTGTGTGTGTGTGTAGAGGAGATATGGTGGTGTGACAGCAGCACACACAATCATTTATGAAGACGTCTGTCTCTGTACAGCGCTCTGCTTTAATTTGACGTTTATACTATTTAGTGAAGAGTGAAACATATTCCAGAAAATAGAAAATGGAAAATCCATAATTCAAATCAAAAGTTTAATTTTGTCGACCAGAGGATCATTGTCGGACGGTAAGAACTACAGGAAGGGATGGATCACTTCCAAATTTTTATAAATTATCCTTTAGCATAGAGCATGTAGGGTTTAGAGAAATCCTTTTGAAAAACATGAGTCTGTCACTTTCTACATGTATGTAATGTGTGTATTTTATCTTGTGTGGTGAGATTAATTTTTTAACCGACTGCTGTTTCTAATGTGTGGATCAGCCTACGTCTTTTTCTCCCGAGTCTTTATAATTTGTTGGTTTTTCTACCCTTTTTCAGAATAAATATCTTTTATTCTTGTTTATTTTTAAGTGGTTCATATTTCAAATTTACCTGGAAACTTCAGATCAAATATATAAAGAGGAAAGTTTGCTTTGCAGCACTGTGCAAAGCAAAGGACACTTTAGATGTTGTTTATCTTCATAATTTGATTTGTTCACTATTGCTTCATATATGTTGATTGATGTTAGTATTGATGTGGGGCAACATATATAAAACTAATGAAACTGTATCAACGTATTTTGCAATATTTATGTTATGATGATGGTTAACGATTAATATATAATTGATTTATTTGATTTGGCCAACAGTATTTAGGTTGTACATTATGTTATATGAGATTTTCTTCTTCTTTCATATACTGTATACAAGTGTTTAAGTGTATTGCTGTGATTTGTAAACTTGTGTTTGGATTACACTGAAATAAAAGAATATAAACTCAACTCAACTAAATTAAACTTAAGTTGAAGTTTCCTGCTGCTACGAACTGGTTTGTGAGAATGTATTTTGCAGTTGTAAAGTTACAACTTTACCAAAGTGTCAAGGATGGTGTACAATAATAAGTCTGTTTATTCATTCTAGTAAGGATTTGTGCCTTTGTCTGTCTCTTTTACGCTCTTATAAGTGTCCTTGGGTCTTTTCAAAGAAACTTTATAAATTCAAGCTATTATACATTCTGTATTTTTCATAAAATACCTTTTAGAAAACCGCTATATTCACACTGTTCATCTACTGACTCAGCCTTCCCCTGTGGAAAGAATACATATTGTGGAGTTCTGCATTGAGAAGCAGTCGATACAAACCCTGCAGCAGACAGACACTTAAAAAATGAGTCTTTCTTCAAATATCAATGCATTACTTTTACTTTTCATTTCATGGACTTTAATCATTTGAACAACCTAATATTTAGTGTGAATGCTGCCTTCCCGCTTCTTTATCAAATTATCCTTCAGCTCCTGCATACCTTGTGCAATTTCAACCATTCAAGTATCAAAGCATTCAGCTCGTTTAGGACTTTCCTGCCATTATATTTTTCATCATGTTACACTATTTATGTTTTTAGATATTCAACTGTTTCTTAAAGTTTTTATATCATTCAAATGAATGAGAAAGTATTCAAACCTTCAAAAACCTTGAGCCCTTTTAAACGAATCTAAGTCTTCATACTTATGTGCTAGAAACTTCATTCAAGAGTTTCAGCTTTTCAGGTGTTTTTCAACTTTTTGATATCATGTACCAGTTCTGAAGTTTCATCTTCTCAGTTCTTCCAACACATTTTAGTGATTCTTCCCTTTTATCTCTCATATATGGACATGTGGCTCTGGCACACAGTGTGATTCCTGAAGCAGAAGGGCTAAACGTTTCTACCGTTTCACCTCAAACAAGAGTTTATGATGTTCTGGTAATTGAAGTAATATTCAGCAATTTACATTTTGAAGAATTTACATTTTTTCTTGAAGGTTCTCTTGGGGGATTAGTAAAATACTTTCCCACCTGCAGCAGGGTCTTTGCTCATTCTACTCTGGTCAAACATCAAGGTCGACGAGAATTGGGTCCCTACAGCTCATAAGGCCTTTGGAGTCTCAACATGGTGCTTTAACAAACACACACAACCCTCAGTGTAACACAACTCATCCTGTAAAGAAAAAATCACAAACATATGACAAAAGAAAAAGCTAAAACCATTAAATATGGTCATTTCTGGAAATACAAGTTTGTAAATCTGTCTGGAGAGTGACAAAAATATTGCACACACGGTAACGGCCTCCATGAAGCCGCACAAGCATCAAGAAAATGACACGACTTCACTGATTGAAATACGCAGCCACCGCTGGGTCCTTGGCAGGTATTTTATTTCATATATAGACGCTTTCTGTAATCAAATGTGAGTGCAATCAAACAACAGCAATACAAACATTACCAATGCAGTCTGAGAACCAGGAACAGGGTTAAAACAGGGAGTTCACTCACTCTACACAGCGAGCAGCTAGTAACCTCATGGCCAACATTAAAAAAGGAAAAAAAAACACGTTCCTCTGTCAGGACAGTCCGCCGTTATGTGTACCTCCAACTGCGATGGTGAGGAGGGGGGTGGGGAATCACGTCCGATCTCCCACCCGCCCACCCTCACCCCCTCCTCCTCTACAGGAAGTCCAACCAGTGATACAACAGCCTCCCCACCACCACCACCATGAGTCCACCTCGCCCTCAGCTCCTCAGTAAACTAAATAACCTCCCATTTTCCCCATTGTGATTATCATCGTCATCATTCTAATAGTATGAGCAAAGAAGAAAAAAAAAAAAACACAACTCATTTCCACTTCTCACACGGCGGGAGCCAATCAGAGCCCAGAGGTCCTTCGGGTTCAGTCAGTTTCAACCAATGGCTGTCCGATCCGGGGTGGACGAGAACACCACATAGCTGTACATGTAGAACCAAAGTCCTCATGCAGTGCCCTGCAAAAGTGGCACATAACGTGCACAGGTGGAAGTGGGAGTTGGTGGGTGTGGGGAGAGGGGGTGGGGGGGGGGTTTATGGTTTTAATGTCTGTGTGTTAGTGTGTGTGTGTGTGTGTGTGTGTGTGTGTTTTTAACGAGGGGGACAAGCGAAGGTGTTAGGCAATTATCAGACCAAGGGGCACGAAAAAAAAATGTCCAGAAGAAGAATTACAAAGTCTCTGTCCTTCATCTGTCTTCTCTTGGCCCTCCATGAAACACAAACTCATCTCTCACACATACAAACACACATACGCAGACACACACACACACACACAGACACACACCATAGGTCCTCATGTCATTGTGAAGTCGGGTGTTCATTGTCAACATTCAAGAAAAGAAAAGAAAAGAAAAAAAAACACCTCAATGGTAAAAAAATCAGCTCTACCATAACAATGCTTCAGTTCATAAAACCTTGACATGTCTGAAAAAGTGAATTTGTTTTGTTTTTTTAAATCCTCCAGGTCTAAAGCAGTATGCGTGTGTGTGTACTTGTCGTTTGTCGTCTTTGTCCCACTGCTGCAAACACACACACACACACACAACCAACATACGCACTCACGCACTCCAAGACACACCACATGTCCTCTTTTTTTTAAGTGGAGAACGACACGGCGAGATGGAGAGACACCTCCTCCTCTGGGTGGACGAGCCGGTCACCGGGAGGAGACGAAGGGGGATTATTGCCACGGCTACCAGGGGTCCTCCAGCTCACCGGTGCTCTGGGCGGGTAAAAAGCAAAAAGAGATGGAGAGTTGTGCGTTAGCTTTTTTTTTTTTTGTAGCTGCATCTTCCAATGCACACAATAGTTAACAAACTGCTCCTGATGCCTTGAATAGAAGTAGATTTGGAACCTTACTGCCCTCTCATGAACTCAAAATGAATGGATAATGGTGAAAGACAGTGAGATCCCCCTGCCCGGCCAGCACGTTGAGACACCAAGAACCCAGACCTCGATGACTCACCTTGCGGAGAATCACAAGGCCAACTGTCAAGACTGAAAAACAGGGGGGAGAAATGGGAGAGAATGGAGTCCCTATAAGACCACACACCTTCCCTCTTGCTTATCACCGCCAGCTCAAGCAGCACAGTGGCAGGTGTTTATTTTCTTTGACTTGATTCAAACCTGGGAGCTGCCATTTATTTTAAAAGGAGAAGACATATTAAAAATGTCCTTAAGCAGCCGACACAAAATTACAAGTCTAGGGCGAGGGCTGAAAGCGGACAGAAGAGGGCGAGGAAGGTATGGATTTATTTCCGGCTCAAGCTGCTCACAAAAACTCCACAGAAACATACAAAACACATTAAATATTGTTTAGGACACAGAAAAACCTCTGAAACTTTTGAGGACATGGTATATAATGCTGACCAATCAGTCTCAGGTCTGTTTAGGCTTTTTGTGACTTGTTTGTGACGTGCAAATGGTGAACTATGACTCTCAGCTTTTTGAATTCCCTAACCACAACCCTGACTTGCACATCTGCAACGTGACTCACTTGGCACGGGACTAACAGACAGAGAGGAAACAGCTGGACAGCCAGTTCACACTGAGAGACACTCACTTGACACAAAGCTGTAGCATGATACCTCAAATCGTTTTTATTTGTTCATTTGTCATTTCATCAACGGTGTGGGACTGATTTGGCCCACGAAACCCCATACAAATACAATTCATACACACGCGCACACACACACAGACAGACACACACAGTGTTAAGCGTAACCTCTCTTCCTGATAGCTAAGTGCTTTAGATAATGTAAAGGATGAGGGCAGTGCATGCATTACCAGAGTGGCAAGGTGCAGGGCATTACAGACTCCCTCTTCCTGCTTTCATAGAGAAGGAATAAACACTGTAGCTTGTGCAGCCTGTTTGAATCAAACGTCTATAATGAGCTAAGAGTTTCAGATAGTTTCTCTCTGAATAAAGCCAGAAACCTGTGGGGAATGAAATATGCCGGATGTGGGGGATGGTTTTAATCAAGCTGCGACTCTCGTAAAGCCACATTTATTACAAGCATCTGGCAGCGTTAGCTGTTGGAAATTTATTAAAACACAGGTATAACAACATTACTGATTATAGATGCACAACTGTCTCACGTTAAACACATTCGATGTTTGCTCCAGGTGTGACTGAGGGTATAAGTGCTGTATCAGGCCTGGATTGGATATGGTCAGACGCGCTACAGTAGCAGTGTGACCTTAGGGATATGATGGTGGTTGGCCAGGTCCAACTATTTGGTCAAAAGGTGCTGCATGAGATGTACAAGGAAACAATTGTTATCTCAGTCACCCATCTAGTGCCATTATCAGGTCAAATATTCCGATTGCTGTCTTCAGCTCCTGACAGAAAACCCTGCAGATTAATGACATGAATACCAACATAGCCTGCTAGCATGCTAACAGGATGCATGTTACCATATTAGTAAGGCAACTCAACAAACACTACAAATGGAATTTTAGCATGCCAACAAGTGAAATGCTAAATGTTAGCATGCTAGTGTGTATGCCAACATGTCAACTGTAAAAACCACGCTGCAATCTCGCCCTCTCTAGTGCTGCACCAGGAAGAAGCAGATCTTAACCTCTTTGTGTGTGATTGTGAGGCAGTGTGACTTTACTGTGATGTTGTAGAATCGGGGATATGTGGTGAGAGAATTATTATCAACTGTCGCTCCAACTACAAGTAAACACCCACCCCAAGCATCCCTCCGTAGTTTAACTGCCCTGTGATTGTGCAGATTAACAAGTTAACACTCAAGTATCATTCCGTTAAATCAGGAAATGTTTTTAGAAGCGATTGGTCTCTCAAACTCTGGCGCACTCAAACACACACATACATACATACACACACATAAACATAAAAGAGTGTGTTCTGAGTCTGTAGATGGAGTAGGCCTGGAGACACAGCTGCAGGTCAGAGTGTCTCCTCTCCTTTTCTTTGTCCATTGTAAGCAGGTGTGAGGGGGGGGTGAGGCTGGGGGAGAGGAGGGGTTCAGGTAGGAAATCAGCCAGAAGCCAACACCAGGAATCGTAGATTGTGGAGTGCCATGTTCATTTGTTTTTTTTCTTCTTCACAAGCCACTTTTACACTTTACACAATAATTCAAATTGCAAACATGAGTGTGTGTTGTAAAAGTGGCCTGGCAAGTTTTGGGGAATCAAAGCCGAGGTGGTCAGGAGGAAAAGCGGGGAGAGAAAATCAGGGAGCGAAAGAGTCTTCATTAGGTTTATGTAATAAATGTGGCTCGCAGACAGAACTTGAACAGACAGAGGGGCCATTTGTGTTTACAAAGAGTTGTTAAAATATTGTTACGGGTATATGGGAGTGGCAGCTGAGGCTGGAGACCAAACCAGAAATGGCCGATGTGTCAATTCAAATTCTGTGCTGCAGGAAAGCGGAGAGGTCATAGCACGCCTGACTAGAGCGCTGGAGTGCGAGGGAGAGATGGCTGGGGGGGGGGGGGCGGTTTGCAGGCGGGGGTGCTCAGTCAGAGGAGGGATTTAACTCGGGGGCGGGCGCATCCTCGCTGGCCTCCGGCTCTGCGGTGGCAGGTGAGGGCGGGGGCGAGGGGGGAGAGGGAGGTGAGGCGGGCTGCTTCTGGCCGTCACTGTCGCCGTCCGGGCTCCTCCTGCTCGCCCCGGGTCCCTCGGCGGCGCTCTCCCCCCGCGCTTGGTAGTTGGCCAGGGTGTCCTCCAGCACCGCGCGGTACTGCCCCCGGTGGTGGAGGCGGAACTGCCGTAGAGCCTCCAGCAGATGTGCCGCCGTGCTGCCACCTCCCTCCTCACTCTCCTCCTCTCCCCCCGCAAAGGCCTGAGGTGACACGCCAGGGGTCAGACTCTGCAGGCACGCTCCATGGTCAAACACACACACACACACACACACACGTACATCTAACAAGCAGTGGCACAATACTCATTTACACAAATATCTACCACACACTAGCATGACAACGTCAGCGACATTCTTGCTCCAGTCGGACGGGCCCATGCAAGAGCGACCTCTGACCTTGTGGCCAACAACCCTCTGTGAGTTTGGCTGTGTGGTGTAACAGAGAGGGGGGGGGGTTGGTCAGAACCCGCACAGCCCAGAGAAAAGAGCCGCAGCGCAAGACTCCACTGACATTAATGTGACAAATAAGCTCATGTGCCCTCAAACACACACACGCACAGACACACACAATCACATCTGAACTGTTTAAAACCTGATAATGCTCTTTTTTCTTCAGAGTGATGACATTTGAAAAGCTTGGAAGAAGGGATTTCTTTAAGATGCTGCTTATGAGATTTCCTCTGACTCACGACTCTGAGATTGACATTAGATTACACAGATGGTCTTTTTGCACCGGCCTGAGAAAGGTATTTTACTTTGTAGCTTTTAAGCATTTTGAATTATACTGGAATTTGTAGTCTTTAAGATTAAAGTTCTTATTTATTCTGATTCAGGCCTTCGCTGAATGATTGTGACACTATAGTGATGCACTCAGGAACAGATATGTTGTTTTCTACCTATTTCTGAGGGCCTTATTTTAAGGGGAGGGTTTGTAAATTAAACTAGATTAAATAAAATAAAAGTAAACAACTTCTAATGAATGTTGTTTTCTGTGTGATGTACGATCAATTAATTAACTAAAATCTCTGAACAGCCTTCCAGAAAAGGTTGGGGTGAAGAGTCTTTTTGTTCTTGATGCTGGTGCTTGCACAAGTGTTTGTGTTTATGCACATATTTAGGTCATAAAGGTTTCTCACTTGACTTAGTTTGATACCTTATCCTAGGCCTTAATTTACTATATGACACATTTTCCTAACAATAAAAAGCTCCTTCATTTCATCAGCTTGAAGTGTCAACTACATATTCAGTATTATTTTTTTCTTAAAGGGGGTGAAAGTTGGTTTAATCAAAAGATTTACACTTGACAGACTGCCAGTTATCGAATTCAGATGTTTTTATTCCAGGTTTGTGAAGCCTTTAATACTATGAGTCAGGTGGTTTAAAGAGGAGTTCAGCAGGTTTGCCAAGGTTCCTGCTATACATCGTGTTACAATGACAAACACAAAATCGAAACTGACTGCAGAGGCCTTCGGTGCCTTTCAACATGAATCCAGTGAACTAAGATTACCAAGGCTATTCTGTTTAGTCTATCCACCACCCTCATTCACACTTTAACCGCATTCATTTTCTCTCACTCTTAGCACACACACACACATACACAAACACACACACAAAAGAGTGTCCTTGTCTGGGCTGGTGTGTGTTTATGAGGTCATGTTTAGGGGCTGGGGTGAAAGATTGAAGAGGTGAGGGGGGGGTTTAGAGAGAGATCAACTCACGCCTTCCTCTTCTCTGTGAGGGTTCAGCTTGTTGTACACCGCCTCGATCACACTGCGTCTGCAAACACACAAACAGCACACGCCTCGCTGCTTAGAGGAGAGAACAACTCCTGACATCATGTAAACACTCTGTGCTCATTCTTCTCAAATGTGTATTGATTAAGATTGTAATGGAATCAAGAAAGCAACTGAGTCGCTCCTCGAGTCTCCGCTGTTTGTGCATCGAGACACTCCAGAATCTCCTCAACCATGTGCGCATTAAAGTGTTTTGATGAAAGTTAGTGTACGGTTGTTGCTCCTGCACTGCTGCCAGATTGGCCGTCTTCCACTTATTTTAAGTGAGTGGGAAAAAAGTGTTGAGGGCAGGTTGAGATAAATTTAGATTTTTTTTACCGTCTGAACAGTTTCCACCAGTGACGTGAAACAATGAGAATCTATCTGTGGTGGTAACTGTGGCCCTCCAAGGACGGTAAAAATAAAAGGGTATTTTAATGAGACGGGATTCCTCCCACACCACTCTGGAAAATCTCCTGATATAATGTAAGTGAGAACGCAAATGTCAGAGTGAGAGGGTCCAGAGTTTTGTATTCATTTTATCCTTCTAACAAGTAACTAAAGCATAAGGAAATATGCATTCCTGCTATTAACCTCTAATCTTATTCAACAGTATGTTTGAAATGTAATAACATGTAGTCATATATTTACTTGCTGGCCAGGCCGCCACCAGGTGGAAGGTTGGGGATGCTCTCTGTGGCAATGCTCCTTAGGACAGACACCAGGTCAGGGACTCCTGCGTCCCCACAACCTGCCAGTAGTTCTACACACAAACACAAAGAGGATAAAAGGTTTGTGAGAGGCTGTGTTGTATACTGAAGTGAGGTTGTAGCGTTTTAAAAACCATGTTTCTCTGCAGAGGCTGAGAAAACAACCATAGCAGTGGAGAGGGAAAAAACAAATCTGATCCATTGCTTCTTGCTATTTGCAGCACTACTGACTGTAGCGAATGATTTCTAAATATTTGTATTACCCTACAGAATGTTTATTTTGTCCTGATCGTGTACACAGAAACTGAACACAGCATGTGGCCACTTTTACAATGACCTTTTAAAGAAATATATATGTATATGTATTGAAAAAAGAACAAAGAAAAACATAGAAAGACTGCTGGGTCATAAAAACAGTGTAGGTATTCATCCACTACTGAACAGATAAATGTTAACAATAATCCATTCCGACTTTAAATGAGAACAAAATGATCGATGTATTTGAAAGAACCATGATTCAAGTTTAGGACGTTGGGTGATGTCAAGTCTACTGACCCTCGACACGGGACTCCAGGTATTTATCCAATTCCTCTTCTTTCTTCACAGCCTCCTCTGAGATCTTGGGAGCTCCGGGTAAACACACCAACACCACACTCATATTGTCCCTGCTCCCCTGTAGGATGAAGGAACAAATACAGAGTTAAATGAAATCAAGGAATATGTTATCTTAAGAATTTCATTTCAACACAAATATTGTTTGAGACATCAACTTAATATTGTATTACCTCATCCTGAGTGTTTTTACCACTATTTTTGTAATACTAGCATGGCATTACTTTAATTTTAAAAAGTCCTATAGTGGCTTTAATCTTAATTTAATATTAATTCAAAGCTTTCTACTGAGGTTGACTTAATATGGTGTAAATAATGAGTTATAGTAATTGGCAATTATGTTGTTTAATAACGTTCTAAAATATTTCAGGTTGGTGAAATGCTGAAATCAGTATAATGCTATTAAAGGTCATTAATTGATCATCAAAACATTTGCCAACTGCTTCTGAATAAAAAACAATTATGAACCTCTGACGACGTTTAAGGGATTTATTCTCTTGCCGTGTGTTCTAGAAACAGAACAGCTTACCCTCTGGCTGGAAGCTGCTGTCTGATCATTAGACAATATATTAGTTGATATTTATAGGACACACAGTCACCTACAGCTGGTGCAATGGCCTCAAAGCAATGGATAGTCACCTTGTCATTATGAAATAAAGTCATAGCAACGTTCTCCAAGTGTACAATCTCACATTCATCACAAAGGGCAGTGGCAGCAGAGGAGATTTATGATAATGTGATACTTGTGAGAATCCCTGAACTGAAAATAACCAGGACGTTGTGCCCTTTTCTTCTTTACTTCAGGTACAAATATATGAGTGATACACATAAAGCAAAAGCCTCAGATGAACACTGTTGGGGTTAGTTCAGGTTAAGAGTGACCGTTACTTTATCTTGGATCGATAACAGGGAAGGTCAATGGACAGGGACCGATTTAAAAGCAGTAATGTATTATTCAACATCTGATTTATCTTATCTCTCGATGTGAGAGGTTAGGTTCTGCTAACATGAAATCCTTTTTCTTATACTGGGGTGAAGTTATTAAAATATTTTTGGACAAATACTTTTGTCTGTAGATTTTTTTTTTTTATCTGCCGGTATGCTTTAAAGAAACTTTTCCTGTTTATTTTCTTAATTCAAGCTCTATATATTTATTGATACTAAAGTTTATGATTTAACTACAAATATCAAGCCTTATTGCCTTGGAATCATTGCCTTTGTATTTGTTGATTTATCGCTATTGGGAAATGTTGACCTCTAAAACTCTGAGGCAATATTTGAATGACAAATCGATCAAATAATAATACTTCTTCACCAGACACTTTCTCAAAGGTTTAATCAAAGCAAAGGCACAAAGTAATCAAGAGAACTGAGCATATGGGCGCCTTCTGAGAAACATTCTAAGCTGGCAACTATGTATGAACTTTCACCTGCAATGTGTGAGAATGTATGTGGAACAAAAGCAGCTTACCTTGTGTAGACAGCAGTCCACCACAGAGTTACAGACCTTCTCCAGGTCATCACACACCAGCAGTCGTGAGCGGACAAACTCGCACAGCTCCTCGTTGGACATGACGTCCCAGATTCCATCGCACGCCAGCACCACAAACTCGTCTCCTTCGGCCGCTCGTTCCAACACACACACCTCGGGCTCAGGGCTTACCAGCTGCTCCGTGGGGCCCTTACCATCCACACATTTGTAGTCATAGTCCCCCAGGGCCCGGGACACAGCCAGGGAGCCGTTCACCCTCTGGATCATGACTGAGCCGCCAGCGTTCTGGATGCGCTCCTTTTCACGGGGGTTGCAGGGCTTGTGGTCCTGGGTGGAGAAGCCCAACTTGCTGTCTCGACACAGCACGGCCCGCGAATCGCCGCAGTTAATGAAGTAGAGGTGGGTCGGGCTGAGCAACACGCACACAGCTGTGGATCCGCTGCGGTCCATGCCCTGCCGCAGGTCAGTGAAGCTGCGCATGTACTCGTCAATGTTCAGGAAGCCTGAGCGGATGCCGTCCTTCACGCCCTCCACAGAGCCGGATCCGGGCACAAATTCGGCCCCTCCAGACAAGATGTGTTCCAGCAGGTGGCCAGAGCAGTAGTTGGCCACCCGGGACCCTGCATGGCCATCATAGACGGCAAAGAAGGACCAGTCGGTCAGTCCATGTGGAAGACCCACCGCAGCCGTGTGGGCATCCTCCATCTCCACCCGCCATCCCTGCATGGAGCTCAGGCCATACTGCAGCCCGTTGCCATCCCCGTGGGCACTGTGCTTCTCTGTTTTCGGCTTGTCCAGGAATGCCCCCATTGTTGCCTATAGCTGGAGGTGAAAGGAGGAAAGAGAAGCATTGACAATGAACCATCGTCAACAAGAACCAAGAAGATTATATCCCTCACCTCTCATCATCTATCCTATATTCCTATCCTTCTGTTAAATATATTGCATACATAATTAAAGTTAGTTTTGAACTAAAAAAATTGGCTAATATAGAAGTAACAAGAAAATGCAGTACAGAACTGCCAAACAAGGTCTGAGGTAATTGAAAAAAGAAAATAGTGTCACCAGTAGATAGTTTGAATATCAGAAAGCATGAACAAGTTGATATTTCAACTTTTAAAAGTCTCTCACTAATATCAAGGTGAAAATGCTTTCATAAACAAATCTACAAGATCGGTTTCAAGATTGTTTTACATGCAAAAAGTAAAGTAAAAATACTTTGTCAATATATCATAGCATGTTAAAGGTTTAATTAGTTGTGCTATAATTACAATACAGGCAGTACCAATGTGTGGGGGTTCTCATATTTTATATATTTAAAAACATGATTGTGACAGAAATGTGAAGGAAGCATTGCCTCCGTGCACAGGTAAAGTTTCACTTCAATAGTTTAAACAACTGTTTACATAATAGTCTCCAAAAATATCCCCAGTCCTATAACATCCTCTGTAAATCACCAGTTGCTTGTGTCAGTAGTTCAGTAGGCTGCTTCTTACTATTGTTGCAGGCTGCTTTTAATTACTTAATGGATGGTGAGAGCCAGAGATACTGACAACAAGACAAAGATAGCACTGGAGGAACCACAGAGCCCAGGATTACACTGCAGCTGTTAAGCTTCTTTGAGCGAAGAGAACTGCTTTCCCACAGTTACTAATGCCATTAGTCAACTTGGGAACAGAGTAACATCACTGAATCAGCACAGTTGGAAATTGTCAACTTCCCGAGAGCTGAAGTGGAGTGAAATTTGACTTGTAGGGGTTAACATCAGGTGTTACTTAAGCTCTCTGTCTACGTACACTCGCTCAAATCATGAGCGGATCACAACCAACGGCTTAATTATTGATGTCGTCAGGCAGGTAGACAGCATCTCTGCTCTGTTACCAGGCCAAAAAAGGCATCTGCATCATTTCTTTAAATTAATAATAAATTAAATTCGTCATTGAACTATATTTTTATACTATTTTGGTCATTAATTTGGAATCTAGCAATTGTTGCAGCATGGAGCAACTTACAGGGTGCACTGCTTGGTAGGTGTTGTCGCACTAATGAGATTTTGAAATTGAATTTAAAATTTAAAGCACCCTCTGCATGTCCCCCCCCCCATATTGATTTCTCGCCCTGCATTACCTCCCACATGAGCACACACATGGCATGTCAGGCGTGTGCCCAAAAAAGGCTGGTACATTCAGGGAGTGACTGCCGCTGGTTTCAGAGGAGTGTGGGTGTGAGCTCTGCGCATGTGTGCAGTGTCATGGTCTATGTGCAAGAAAAAGGTGCTCTATAAATACGCCAGGCTGGTTTAGATTTCATGTCCAGGGTGGGGCATAGGGCCATTGCCATTGGCATTTCTATAGCTTCTGCTATTTGATTATATCAACAGTATTCCCTCTTTCAAGCTCTCACCTTCACTACCAGTTATTGAGATTCAGAGGCAGCCAGAATGTACATGTATGGTAAGAAAGAGGGATCACATATGTGTGTGTGTGTGTGTGTGTGTGTGTGTGTGTGTGTGTGTGTGTAAGAAAAAGAAATCTGTTATGTTCACCAGCAGTGATTCTCTCTAAAAATAAAACAAACACACTGCCATTGCCTAGCAACCACCCACCCTGCAGTGCAAACATCCAGGCTAAGCTTCATTCAACTACATCCCCCTCTCTGTCTCTCTCTCTCTCTTGCTCGCTCACACACACAGCCGCCTGGTAAAAAGAGGAAAGGAGAGTTGCATCATCCCTCCATTAAAGCAGTCGCAGCAGCTAAACCCTGAAAGGAGACATGCAGACTGCAAGATCACATGCAGATACTATGAGATTTCCTCTGGCTAACGACGCTACAACTTCTGGCAAAAAAAGAAGGAACGAAACACACACATATTCATCCACACAAGAAAAAGCGCCAAAAATATCTCTGTTGAGACGTCACATTGAAACCAGGAACACTCCACCCCCGAAAGCTGCCGTCACCCGCGCTGTTACCACAGATCAAAAACCAACACGCCCGATGCTCAGAGGCAAGTCTGCCATGAACCACTGGCTACCAAGAGGGAAGAGGAAGGTCACGGATTACGTATTGCTGCAGGGAGCCCCATCTTAACAAGTTTCACGTGGAGGTTCAAGAACTAAACAAGCATGCACTTAAATGTGTTCCAAGAACCCTGGAGCTGCAAGTTTATTCATGATAACAGAGTCGAAATAGAGCACCTGAGACACGTGTTTTTCTTTCACTTCAACTATTATTTCAAACTTCTCAAATAAAGCTAAAGACCTTACATTACGGTAATACCTTTGAATACGTTTCAGGGTTTTTCCATAATCGCCCGGACTGAAGAACTGTTTTGCCATGTCTACACTAACATGTTACTTGTTTAAAGACATTTTATATTTTCACCTGCCGTCTAGACTACTCTGCCGTTTTCACGCCCTAAAAAAAACTGCTTTTCGTTGGAAAATTCCAGGGTTGCATTTAAGTCTGGACTTGCAGAAACTGGGAGTTCCAGAAACAATGAAACAGAAAACCACTGGTACTTTCTGATTGAGTCACATCAGCCATGACTCGACTAACAGCAGTGAATGTAAAGCGTTATGAACATTTACCGTCAGTAACATTATGCACTGTCATCAGTGCAAAATAAGAAGTCAACTGTCATAATTTTTTTCCGATGCTGTCTTTCTGCGACTACGCAACCAACTGCAAAGTCGAGAATCAGCTTCCTCTTTACATTTGCACTCTCATGACCAGTGTACGCGAAAGGTTAAGTGATGCGTGTTTTCGGGAGAGATTATTTCTGATACAGAGCTATTCAGGTTATAAAAGGCTGTTTCAAAATGAAAATGTACTAGAGAGGACATAGCCATAAATAATTTTCCCCCAGATAGACAAACAATGGAGCCAATAATAGGAATAGCAACAGTGGGTAACAATACCAAGTGGACAAGATATTTTAACAAACATACAATTCTTATGCAATATGAGCTAATAGCTTGTTGCCAGCTACAGTAATGGACAGATTTATCTACAATGTCAAAGTGATCAACATCTCAGTCACTAGGGTTTGAAATTTTAGTCGTTCCTCCACAAAAAGAGGCAAACAAGAAGTCCATGTTGATAGAATAATGGAGTGGTGATCAAATTGTTGCTCAGTCTGATTGTGAGTCCTTTACATCAAACCTCTTTCTTGAAAACTAAGCTGAATCTCCATCTCAACTCTTGATAGTTTTCGTTAATTTCACCTCAACATATGAAAGACACTATCAAACAATGTACAGACGGTAATTTAAGTATCCTTAACATTTTACTGTCATATCCTGTGAATATTGAATTACCCAGCTTTAAAAAATAATCCACGGTCTTCTCTCACAGCATTTACATTCTGTTCTGGCTTTTTCAGTGGTCCAGTCCCTGTCATGGATTCAGTGAGTGATGACCGAAGGAGAACACCTGATAAACATGACACGGTCATGTGATATTTCCTAGTATTCGCAGAAAGTACCACGTGAATAGCACCATTAAACTAGCCAGCCCAGAGTGGATTGTGGGATAGTGAGTGAGGACTGCAGAGGATACACCGGGTCACATTTCACAGCCGCATTTGGAGAAGTCTCTGGAATGGAACAGCCCCGTCGAACTGTTATGACGTATTCAGTCTTGAAATAAGGCCTGAATTGGAACACAGCCTATGTTGTGTAGATGATCCCCAGAGTTAGTGATTACTTATAGAGCCACACCTTCCTATTAAATCGGTTGACAGTTTTTTTAAAGCTTTTATTTATCTTATCCAACGCTTAAAGGATCCTGCTAAAAACATTTTTAACCTTTACTCTACACCAACTCTGACCTTGGCTCTGTGTCTACGTTGTTTTCATTACACACAGAACAAGGTGCATAGATTCAGCATGCAGCACTTCCACTAGGGCTGCCACTAACGACTATTTTTCTATCGATTAATCGGACGACTATTTTATCGATTAGTCTAAACGACTAATTTTCCTCCAAAAAAATCAAATTGACCATTTCATTTCAGTTAATTTTATTTTGACAACAACAAACTGTATGTCATCGTATAATGCAGCACAAAACAAAATGTAAACAAAGGCTCAAATATTAAAGTGCAAAACTGTAGGTTTAAACTAGCAACTCCAACGTGATAAAAATAAATAAAAAAGAGGGCATATAAGTTAAGTCAGCAGTGCAACTCAAAAAGATATCAAAGTTTCTATTTAACCCCTTATCAAAATAAAAAGTTATGTCTGCATATTAAACAAAGTGCAACAAGTTTAAAGTATAAGAAACAATGGTGTCCAGCTCAAAATCAAACTCAAACGTTAGTTAGACATGCGTGTTGTAATGTAAGAATGTCAGCATGTCCACTTGTTCTGGACTCAGTCTAGCGGCCCCCCCTCCCCCCACGCAGGCGCCGTAGCTGAGGTGACGCGAGAAGGACCCGACTCGCGTCCAGGGCCGCCGTCCGCACCTGCGACGGATACCGCCCCGCGGTCCAAGAGAAAGGAAGCCCCCGCACCAGCGACGCCGTGAAGCGCCGTGGACGAGGACCCCCCCCCCCAAAAAAAAACAACTTGAGGCGGGCCGCACACCGAGCCTCCGGCTGCGTGGAGGGGAGGGGGCGCCGGGGCGACTGCTGCCCCAGCCGCATTTTCAGCGTCAACGTAATCGATGACGTCGACGAATCGCGGCAGCCCTAACTTCCACATTCTTAATTGACTCCATTTCTTTCTCCCCCCCTTTGTGCTCTGATCTGCAGCAGAGTGCTTCCAATGTCAGCCGTACAACTCCTGAATCATGGCTGTCAATGGAAATCGCCCTCGTACCGCTTGTTCTCATGAAATTTTTTCTTTGACAGTGAGATAGGCAATACGATTTGACGCTAAGATGCCGACATAAGCTACAAAGCAGGAGCTTAATGGACAAAAACGGACACGACAGCTGTAAAGACAGTTTTCAAACCTAGGCAGACTTGATAAACCTTTGAAATCCAAAAAGAGACAAAAGCATCAAGGCGCCCAATGAGGATTCCAACAGTACACACAACTTCAGACTTAGTGATAAAGTAAAGTAGTGTATAATAAGTCCCCACCAAAAAAACTTGTTAAATATATAAAAATAATGGTTAGCTGACTGGCTATCTTGTAGCAAATCTAGAGCGCCAACCTTACAAGGAAATGACAGATAGAACTCTGCTTACTGATC
Source organism: Limanda limanda (assembly GCF_963576545.1). Taxonomy (NCBI): domain Eukaryota; kingdom Metazoa; phylum Chordata; class Actinopteri; order Pleuronectiformes; family Pleuronectidae; genus Limanda; species Limanda limanda. The sequence goes on along the minus strand of NC_083656.1, from coordinate 10,407,979 downwards.
TGAATGCATGGTTTGTCTTTGTCGAGGAGATATTATCTCTGGCAGTGGCTATGAGTAATGAGACTGTGGAAGTTGACTGGACAGTGTGTGAATTATACTCCATCTAGTCTGTCACTATTGGGTAGTGAACACTAGCACACAGTTGTCAAAAGATATTGGGCCAAAGTCTTGTTAATACAAACAGTAAAGAATGAATTGGTGAGCAGACTTTCAGTTTCTGTCCTGTCTGTGCTCAAAGTGACATGTAAAGTGGAGGTCTGTACTTAGATGAAGCATCTGCTACTGACAGTGCATGGGTCGCCGTATGGCACAGTATTTATGTATTTTAAAATGTGCCCAATGATGACATGGTGCAGAATGAAGCACCTTGAGATGCCTACAGATTTCCCACTACATGGCCGTGGCCTTTTTTGGATCTGTCAAGCACTAAAATAAGAGTGAAGGATGTCTCAATCTCGCACTGACCCCCTGTTTTGTCTGCCCACTCAGTCTTTACACAGTGTCTGCTGACTCAGAGAAGATAACCAGCTATTGAACTCCTCCTGAATCTGACTTGTCGGGCACCTGCCAAACACCAAGTGATGTCATATACTGGTTAACTGTGCACCTTATCACAATCTGATAATGGGTGAGCGAGTGGCTGCCTGTCTTAATTTCAACATGGCAAAATAATAAATTATAATATGCCATGAACTAACCACGAGCTTAGCTTTGATGAAATTTCAAATACAATGGGGCAATTTACAATCATCTGAGATCACATAAGATTCCTGGTCATAAGAAGAGGCTGCAAAGTTTGGGCTGCTGCCAAACACATAAGTCAAGATCCTCAGTTTAAAAGTAAACATTTTCTTTGCAATGGAAAGAGGAGACGTGCATCAGAAGTTTGTCCTGTTTGGACAGAGTCAAACCAGCAATAGACCCTGGCTGCATTAAAAGATTGAGCCATTCCAATCATGAAATAAAATAGTGATTGATTGGTTTGATTACTGATGTGAGTTGTTACAAGAGGTAACATAGGACATGACGTACAGTGACTGATTACATAATGTAATCTAATCAACTTTGTATCTGAAAGTAAGCAAAGCTTAAAAAGTTGGTTGAAGGAATCAGCATGTAGCATTTAAAACTAGAATGGCAGTTAGTCAGGCACATGCCTCAGCCAAGACCCAATAATCAGCTTTAGGGATCGTTCACCAAAAAATTGAAAACAAAATTGAGGGGTGGGTTAAGTGTTTCAGTCCACATAACACTTCAGGATTTTTAGGGGAAAATGATGTTGCAGCCAAATCCAACACAATTGAAGTAAATGGGGATCACTTATTCAAACTTTAAAATAAAAAAACAGGGGGGAAAACTTAAAATGCCTCCATGTTGCTATTGTGGTGTCATCCACGTGTCTGTTAGCCCCGACATTCCAATTCTAATCCAAATGGTGTCATTTGCACCATGTTTTTAGCCTAAATGTCCACTGCAGGAAGTAGCAATGCTACCACATACCCTTGGGCAAGACCTTGTGTGCAGTGTTACTGGTGTGTGCGTGCGGACGTGAACACAGCTCCAGAGTAGGATCACAGATTGACATTGACCATTTCAGGTTGAGTTTGAATGTTGAGGCTTGTGGACACTGGGATGACACCACAGGGGCAGTGTGGGGACATTTTGTTTTTGTGCTCTTATTTTCTTCCGTTTGAAGAGGGGATACCCTGTTACTTCAATTGTATTGGATTTGGCTGCAATGCTGTTTACCCCTGAAAATCCAGAAGTGTTTTGTCGACAAGTAGATAATGAGTGAACTTACACTTTTCAGTGAACAATCCCTTTAAATACATAAATATAAAGGCAAATTACATTTCTCAGCCAAAATAATTGCTAATGGAAACAAACTCGTTGGTGAATGTAATAATGATTTACAATTACAACAAGAGTGCATACAAACTCAATGGTTGTTATTATTGTATCAGCAAAAACTCCAAACTCGTAAAACCTATACTGTAGCATATCTTAAGTACGGTTAGGAGTTCCCAGCCAAGCCCATGTTTAAGCTCAGGCCAAACCCTTTTCATTTTACACATCTGCCATGCGCCGGTGGACGCCTGGAATTTATTAAATAAATATTCCAAAGAATTAATCACACAACATCTGACTTTGCTGTAGTAACAATCAATTGAGGTACAAGGGCAAACTTAGAGTTTCACAATTACAACATTAGCCTACCTGAAAGGTAAAAAGGCAAAACAAAGAAGTGAAGTTTAAACTAAATGTTGTCACCTGCGTGTTTTCCTCGGCGTGGTTTATTAGCAGGATTAAGCCCAACTACTGGATGGATCACCACGGAACTTGGTGGAAGGCTGGGTCAAGAAAGAACCAATTTAATTTTGGTCCAGATCCAGAAAAGGGACAGGATTCAAGATTTATTAATTTTTCCTCCCATTTAAATTTCTCTGAGAATCATTCATGGCTCTAGATGGGGTGTTGCTTATAGTGTCTGCAATAAAAATGAATCTGGATCTAGTGAATGTAAATGTGGTTTCGTAAGGGGACTGTTGGGCCTTGGCTGAGGTTTGCTGAAGTCTCCTGAGGGTTTGTTTATATGTTTACATCTCAGATACAATGTTTTGTTGTAGTAGGTGTGTTGACAGATTTCCAGCTACACAACATCAACTGAACCTCAGCAAAACACAATGTCCTGCTGCAAACTGATGTGTACATAAAACCAATCTTTCATATCAGACGAGAATGGGTGAAGTGGGGAGGAGTACTGCTGTTGCCGCAGTGAAACATGACTTATTATGAACATCTCTCTTGCCACATTAAACATAATCTGATTTAATCTCGTTTCACGTGTAGCGAGGGACTTCCACCAAAGACACCAGACGTAAAAATGGGCCCTTGCGGTTATATTTAACCTGTGAGGTCGCCGCATACACAACAGGACAAACAGCAGCCATGCAACTCAATCAGTTTTTTTTAACCATGTCGTTGTTATCTCTGGGTATTTATATCGCTACATGGCTACTTACTGAAATCGATCGGACCTATAGCTGCGTGAGGTCGCCTGCTTGTTCAAATAAAGATCTCATATCGCCAGAAATGTCATTAGCTAACCGCTGACACTCGTATGACAAAGTCCGCTAAGCTCCTATTAGCTGGATATAGCTAGTGCGTCGCCTACACCGTGCTAAATTAGCTCGCCTGGGACCCGACTAAGCACTGGAGACCAACGTGTTCCCACCAGCGTTACTTTAAATGTGCTTCATTCAGGAGGTGGCTCGCTAACGCTGGCGGAGCTACTTTGAAACTTGGGCTAAAGGCTCGGGGTTTTTCACCTGGCAACGCTCCGTTCCCACGCGTCACGTTCCCGCAAAACAACGGGTTGCGTTGCGTTCGTCGACCGGCCTCTGTTTGTGAAACGCGTTCCTGTGTAAAAACAAATAAATACCGATCCACTGACCACATGCCGAACTCCTCACAACACGAACGGGCCTAGTTTGCTCGTGTGTCGCTGCGAGCTAGCTAGCGTTAGCGGGCATGCTAACGCTAACCCGACGTTTTGACTGCCCCGGGTTGTCAAACGTTAGCTAGCGACGTTAGCACACATGCTACTTACGTTTTCCTGCCGCTAGCACACATGCTACTTACGTTTTCCTGCCGCTAGCACACATGCTACTTACGTTTTCCTGCCGCTAGCACACATGCTACTTACGTTTTCCTGCCGCTGGGCGAACGCAGATCCAATGTTGATCACCTGCCGGAGCCCGCTTCGGTCTGAAGATGTGTCGCTGCCCTAGCTATCTGCGGTGCTAACGTTAGCCGGCTAGCTACGTTAATGTTTCCTTATTTGACAAAAAAAAAAAAATAACCCGAGATTTGGCCTCAGACGAGCGGCGATAATTCCTCTCTCGGCGGTTCCCTGCTTGGACAGCGTTGAATCTTACGCATGTTTGACGCCCGTTCTTGTCGCTCACGTCAACTGAAGATGGTGTCGATCGTTTCCAAAACAAATATGGACCCTGAGAACAGTAGATATTATACAACACGGGCAAATCTCGCACTTTCTTCTTCCATTGAAAGGCCACAGAGCTTTCCTTCCACTTTGGGTGCTGAACAAGAGGAGGTGTTATTTTTGGCACATTCCCGCCGATTGGTTACCACGTCCTGGCGAAACGTCGGTTAATTGGCCACTTCTCGTGTCAATTAGCTCTGCCCCTGTCCGGAGCGACAATCCCATTGGTCAGTCAGCAGAGCTCCGTGACGCGCTGGATCCGGAGGATACACTTGTAACGTCTACTAGCATGCGCCGAAGCCACTTTGGGTGGGCGGAGTCTGGCTTGAAATAAAAGCATGTGACGCCGCGGAGGGGAATCATTTGAGTCAAACGTGACGGCAAAGGCTCGAAATCTAAATACAACAACAAATTTAGTTTATATCTCATCGTCCTTCCTCAATATACCCTCTAGTTACCACACAGAGGAGTGCCCCTGAACAGATAACAAGCGCCAACTATTGAAAGCGCAGCAGTGATGCTTCTCCAGCAGAATCACACTCATTGTTTGTGCATAGAAGGAATAAATAAATAAATCTAAACCATTATGAACATTATGAACAAGACAGTAGGTAATATTAATTATAATCATAATCATAATAATAATGTGGTATTGGGTTTCATTGACACCCTTACTTAGCGTTCCATGTGTGTATACTATATCAATGTCAACTGTATTTATATATAGCACATGTAAAACAACTTGGTTGACCGAAGTCCTTCACAAAGTAAAAGGTAATACAAAAAAACAGCAATACGCATGAATCATAAAACAAATGACAATAGAATATAACCTGCTGGGATAGTAACGTTCTCAACTTGAGAAGAGAAGAGATGAGTCTTTAACAATGATTTCAAGTTTGTGAGAGAGGGAGCAGATCTAATATCTAGTCGGGAGCTGCTCCACAAGTTTGCTACTGCAAGGGCTTGATCACCTCGGGTTATGAGCCTAGTTAGTGGCACGTCGAGGAGCAGCTGAGTGGCTGACCTCTGACCTAGCTGGAGTGTGAACATGAAGAAGTTCGGGCGTGGGTGGTGCAGGTTGATTAGGAGATTTAATTGTAAACAACAAAATGTTTAAATCAATCCTGTAAGGAACAGGAAGCCAGTGGAGGGAGCACATGAGATAAATCTCTTTCATTACTGTTGAGGCCCAACACTCAGCCGTCATTGATTGTGCTTAACGAAAATGTCTTAATTGTTGTAAAATGTTTATTAATGCTCTGTTCTTTCTTAATGGAAGGTCAACTATTCACTTTGGACAATCAACTAGGTTTGTCTATAGCCAAGAGCTTCAAGAAATTATGCATTTGTCATATGTTGCATTCAGATCATAGTCATTCATAAACACAAAACAAGGAGTTACCCTTTATTTCCTTCCTTGGTCTGATTTAGCAAACTGTTCGTTTTTTTAAGGAAAAACAAGAGGATTTTCACGAAAACTCTAAATGTTGAAATCCCACACTGAGTCAACAATCTGCAGGAGCTCAGGTGATTCCCCACATGACATGAACAATGAGTAACGTGTTTTACATGAGCTCTGCCTGCCCTCACAGGAAGACATATGACTCAGATACAATGCAAACAGCAAAATAGAGATTGCTATAATAAACCTGAGCTCATGCTTGGTCAGACATATTTTGACTTGTGACCAGTTTTCAATGATAGGATATAAGGGAGGAAGCCTACAAGACCTTCCAATTAGTTTGGTTTTGAGAAGCCTGGACCAATTCTTGCACCGGCAGATTGTAAACCAAAGATTTGTAAAACATAGACGAGCAAAGCAATCAAATGAAAGGCTGGGGGGAGCAGAACGGCGGGATTGGGAGATTGAAGCATAAACTAGAAAATAAGTGCATGTATAAAGATGTTTAGTTAGACAGTGAATCAGTGAATCAGTGTTTGTGATGGTAGGAAGGGGGGGAGAGCGGGGCTTATCCGTTGTCATTTTGTGTTTCTCCCTCAGGATTAGACTTGAGTCTTATTAATGAAAAACTCATCAGATATCAGAACAGCTCCCCGAGGAACCAAGCGGGGTTATGAGACACAGGTCAGATTAAGACCCTGGTGTGTGTGTGTGCGCGCGTGTGTGTGTGTGTCACAGAAATACAGAGAGTGTGACTGGGCTTGAAGAGAGCCAGAAGAGGGGTATTTAATTTTCCAAGATGAGGGATTATCACTGGCTGAATTTGATCATTCGGCTCTGATCTCAGGATGTTCAATCACAGCTTATCCCAAATATTAAACTCTTCGTCTTTTGTCCCCTCAATCCCTCACACAAACACACACACACACACAGACTGCCAGGCTTCTCATTGGAGAAAGTGGCCCGCTGAGCCTACTGTCAGGGTGGTGTGTGTGTGTGTGAGAGTGATTGTTCCGCCACCTGGTCACCTCAGGCGATGGGTGAGGATGGTGGAGATGCTGGACGGGGGTTGGTGGTGGTAGTGGGGGGGGGGGGGCATGTCGAGAGGGGGGAGGGGGTCTGGGGTGTGGCGATGCTCAGCTTTAAGCGTCTTTTGGAGGCAGCTGAGGAGAGTAAATTAAAAAACTGTTACGTCTAATCCGGAGCACCAAGAACAAGTGGCACACGCTCCAAAATCTGATCCCTTGTGTTTACATGGATCTGCATGGGCTTAAACACACATGCACACCCACACACACACACACACACACACACACACACACACACACACACACACACACACACACACACACACACACACACACACACACACACACACACACACACACACTACAGCATTCTCTCACAAATGACATACACATATTCACTGCATACTTTCAAGTACACACACACACACACACACACACACACACACACACACACACACACACACACACTACAGCATTCTCTCACAAATGACATACACATATTCACTGCATACTTTCAAGTACACACACACACACACACACACACACACACACACACATTCCCTGCTGCTCAATACTCTGTGATTGTGTCCCAGGGAGGGGTGGTTGGAGGGAGGAGGAGGGTGGGGTGTGTGAGGGGGGGTGACGGGATGTACGGCAGCCCTGATCTGCACTCTCATTTTCAGCCCAGAGATCTGCACCCGGGACATCTGGGTCACATCATTACTGCAATCTTCTGCTTGTTCATTCCCAGCTTTGCGAGGCTTAGAGTGACAGACGTCCTGCAAACAAACATTCGCGCATAGATCACAGACACACACACAGAAATCCAGACACACTATACAACATGTCAGGCCCAAACTGAGATGAATCACATCTGAAAAAGAATAAGATGATGGTTGATGTCTTAAATCCCACAGATTGAGGAAACTGGACCGTGTTGTTCAGAAATTAGTATAAAGCAATGTGGACAGATTCTGAATAGTTATATAGTAGAAATATAATAAATAGTAGAATATAAGAATATAAGATATTAATTAATGGTAATAATAGTAACCTGAGGTGGAGTATAGAGAAACAGCCACAGGCATCATTAGGAAGTTTTAAAATGCACATTTTCTTAAAGTGACATGCATGTGTTTGGCGCAGTCGCACCGCCCCCCCGTGGTGAAACCCTGGTTTTACAACAGTGATGTAGTTCCACCTTAACGCCAGCAGGATGCGATGCTGAACAACAAAGGAAAAGGGTTGCCAGCAGCACATCTGTCCTCATAGTTTATGAATTAAATACTAATATTTGTTCTTTTATGCGGTTATTTTATTTATTGTTTGAAACAACAACGTTAGATACATTTGAACTTTCTACCACAAATATAATTGAATAAAAATATCGCTCTTTAAACGAATGAAAGTTATATGTTTATAGTAATAATTATAATTTACGAGCATATATATTGAAAATATGATTAAATTGGTGCAAAGATAGTGGATAAATAACTACTACTACTACTACTGATTAGAATGAATATAAGAATAAAAATACAATGTTGCATACATATTTATTTTAAAATGTTTACACAAAAGAAACTGTGTGAAATAATATTTGCATCTTCTTATATTGCCTTGTGTTTCTTTTTCAATTAATGAATGAATGAATAAATGGAAATATTCCATTTAACAACATATAAGAGGTTGCACTGAAACGAGGTCCCTGTAGAAGAGGTGAGAGTTCTCACCTCTTGTGATGAACTGACACAATAATCACAACCTACAATCAGGTATTTTCACAGTTGTGTGTTTGCATATGTGTGAATAATCATACACAGATCAAAGTCAGGACGTTGTGTATGCTGACTAGTGTGCTTACGAGTAGTACGTGTAGAACTACAAGGACTTCATATTCCTGTGTGACGTGGTTCTGTTCAGACCGGTGGGGATTTACCTGCAGGAGACAGAAAAAGAAAAGACTTGCTCCAGGTGAGGCTCGAACTCACAACCTCGGCATTGCTCTGCTGCATACTGTCATATAAGTACCGCGCGCTGACCGATTGCGCCACTGGAGCTTCGTCAGTACGGCGACGGGAATAAGGCTTAAGTACTAGTGAAATTTTGCACTTGAACAGATCTTAGTAATTCTTCTTGTAATCGATGTGTTTCTGTTCGTTGATACATGAGTAGACTCTGTGAAGGCTGGAGGAGAAGTGAGGATCGAACTCGGTCCCACAAACAAGCGCGGCCACCACGGCCCACTCGAGTGATGCGTTCACGGACCACTCGCTCAGCTCCGACCGCCAGCAACTACTTCTTCTTCTCGCTGAGACTAGACGCTGCCGTGGAGCATTGCTTCCCTCTGCTGGTGCCCTCAACTGTGTTTATATTGTCCAATACTCAGTGGCGATTCTAGAGTCTACTGAGTAAATAAAACCCACTTTCATTCGCTGTTTTGTGAATTTTTATAATGTTTGACATGTCTTGGATTTATTTCATTGTAGTTAAAGTACACTTTGTTTGAATATCGATTTTTTTTTATGGTATAAAAAAGATTAGAAACCCCAGCTGAGACTGCGTCATGATTGGTGGAGTGCACACTCCAAATGCACAAGATGGCAGTGTTAGCGTGAGTATCTGAGATTTCTTTCTTCTTGCATGGATATCCAGATAGAACACGGATGTGGGCCACACTGACCACAGGCAATGATGCAGCACCTCTGGCCTTCTTGTTGCCCAGATGGATTGGATGTGAGCCTAAAATTGCCCACATGTAAATAGCAAAGTTAGGCCCAAGTATCCCAACACAAATGTGAGCCTTTCTTGGCAAACATGCTGAGCTCTAGCCAAGGTAGCTCTGTATATAGTCTAAAGTGGTAAGTTTGCTAAATTTGACATGCATTATTGCTACGGCTTACTTATGGCCTAGATCTGGCAAACAGTGCCATCACTCCATCCGGTCTGTGGGTGGATGACGTGTTTGTTGTATCCAAATCTGGGTCAACACAATTAGGCTATGTGTTGAGATAAGGACAAAAGTCATAGAGAAAGCAAGGGGAAGTCCATATAAGAAAGCCACAAAGGGCGGGAGTGCATGAAAGAGTATCCGCCCGCATTTATACATACATTCATACACATATGTATATGTATATTCTTGGTCAGTGATCTTAGTTACCACAAGAGATGGCTAATCACTATATTAAGTTTCCTCAACTTAAAATGTTCAGTGAACTGCATTACTTATCTGTCAACTTGGAACTTTGAGTTAACTCAACATTTTTCAAAAACAATTGCTCACTCAACTCCGGAAACAAAGTTGGAACAACGATATTGAGGTTGGGCTTTTTTTCAGTGCACATACGGGAACTGTTTCTGTCACTCTGAGGTCCCACATGATTAAAGCTGAAAGACGAATCATGTCCTGGTCCGTCTCAACGTCGTTTCTGATTCTCACCTCCAGTGAAAGCCTCGGACTGTGTAGAAAACATCCGCCAGCTGCAGCATCGGACTGTGGTTGCATTTATATAAAAAGCTGCGTGCTGTGACGAGAGGGTAAAACGGCACATGAAAAACCTTTGGCCACAGAACAACAGGGGCTGTGTCAACACATAAACACACAGTGATGCACCTCGAGGCGGCCTGTAAGCCTCCAGGATGGTGATTTATATTCTGAGAGCACTTCTCATTCCTCATCACTGTGTCAAGTTGCCATATTTTGTGGAGGTATTTTATGGCATCCCTGCTCAGGCCGCCGAGTGTACGGGTCCCCATCCATCACACACACACCCCCTCCAGAGCAGCACAAAGGCAGATAGAGACAGAAAGATGGAGTGGGAGGCTGGGAGACAGGACAGGCTGTCCGTGTTTAACAGCAGGAAATGACTCACTGAGACTGGACACCATAATCTGTCATTGTGTTGTTGTTGTTGTTTTTTATTAATATTACAGTTCTCAGCATATTCATAATTCAACACAAGACATACAGGAGTCACAAACAATAACATTCTGAATGAAATAGAAGAAAGCACATGACCCGTTGGCCAGCGGAGGCTCGAGCCTCAAATACATGCAGCGGCGATGCCAGTTTCAGATCTGTACACACCCGAAGGCCGGACGGGTGAACCGGCAACTTTGTCAATGAAGCAGCAAGGGAGAAGAGAGGGAAAAAAAGAGGTCTGGAAACAGGAAAAAGCTGCTTCAGAGAACATCAGAGAAAATAGGCGTCATCAGCAAATAGCAGGTAGCATCGGCTGGCAAAGTTGCTTATTTCCGCCTCAAAAAATATTGCCAGTGCGTCACAGCCTCATGTGGAATATGATGGATCCATGCCCATTTAATCTGCTGCAAAGAAAGAGCTTTAGTACCCAAGTTCGGGCTAGGTAAGTACAGTCGCCCATAGAAATAGAATGAGAAGATTTACAGTGCCGTAATGAGATATACAACATATTATACAGAGGGAGGTTTGCTAGCTCTATGCGCTATTTCTTTGCCCTATTATGTTTCCAAACCTGCACGATTGCTCATGAATAACTGATATATTTGTTAAGTATAGTCCATCGTTCCACAAGTGTGTCTCCAGCGTTTTTGATTTACATGTCAGGATGAGCGCGGGAAAAACTGCAGGTACAAATTTTAAGCAGCCATTTCTTAAAAAGGCTGTTTCACATAGTACAGTGCATTTACTTTTCTTTTTTTCTATGTCAGCATCAGACATTTGCCTCCAATGTTAAAAGAACCCCAGTCCCTGTTAATTAAAACCAACCCCCTCCCATAACCTACCCTGTTCTATACCCTAATCCCCCTGTCCCTGCCCCAAAATAACTTTATACAAACTGATAACTTCACAACAATTCACCATCAACACAAAGGTCACACGAAGCTCTGTCGTTACGTCCATCCATACAAATTAAGAACAGCATCCCCCTCATTTCCTCACACACACCTTCACACATTTCCAGGAGGGATTAAAAGACAGGCAGCTCTTGCAGTCAGGTCAGGTGTTCATCTCCGTTGCATCACGGCTCACCAGCTTCCGGTGTTGTCGAGAATAAGAAAGGACTAAAAGCAAAGGAGGATGTTAAAATGAGACGAACATGAGGCGAGAGTTTGTCGGCGTGTTGCTGGTCCGCTCAGTCGTGGATGACGATGGGGCCTCGCATTCTCAGGCTGGGGTGAGGGTGTGGTGGCGCCAGGACGAGCCCCTGCGGGGGACCCTGGGAAGCCCTGCGCAGGGTGATCAGCTCGCAGGGCTGCCGACAGGCGTGCCTCAGCTGAGAGCGGGACAGCAGCCGCCTGGCCCTCCTGGAGATGTGGAGACGAGACCAGATATAAGTGCAGAAGAAGACACACGGATGAAAAGGCTAAGATGAGAGAAGAAAGTAAAGCGTTAGTCAGATACAGTGTAGTTGTAACTTGGTACATTTATCTAGTTTTAACTACTATATATTATATATAGCCAACAGAATAGGGGTAGGGATTTTTGCGTCTTAATGCCTGTTTTATTCTGCCTGACCAAAGTGTTGTTTCACAAGCGGCTGAGCTCAGAGGTCATAAGGCCTCAGAAGTAATCTCAGCTCTCATCAAGAAAATGTCGATCCTGCCATGACTTACACTGACCTCTGTGCTGCCTCTCATATACTGCTCACTACAGAGATGTTTCTGACGTGATTAAAGCTTTTATGGTGTGGCTAGCTGGAGGTGAGCTCCACTGAGAGTCTTCTTTGTCAACTAAACTGTGTTGTAAGAGTACTAGGGTCACTTAGGGGGGAAGAAAGGAGAACTCGAGAATAAAGTCCTTATATTTAGAGAAAGGGTAGCACATATTTAAAGTTCATATTGTACAAAGTGTTTATCATTTTTCTATTCTTAGATTTTTATTGGTATGCTTAAACACAAACATAACACAGCCAAGTCCTTGCATGTGTAAAACCATTTGGCAATAAAACCTGATTCTGATTAAAGTCCCCTGTATTAAAAGGAGGAATGGGGAGCATCTTGTTAAGTTATACTTTAGTAAAGGCTTCACAAATAACAAAATACTTCATCCTTTGTCACATCAGCACCACATTATAACAAGAGTCAGGACTTTGATTGAAACTATGTCTAATCTGAAGGAAGAACCTCACAGACCTGGAGGAGATTGTGTCTGTTGTGGAGAAGGAGATGTTTCATAGTGGTGGCCTGCAAGATTATTGTTTGATAGATCTGTTTGCGAAAGTTTTTTTATAGTTTCTCAAGAAACAATGAGATAAGTAATTAACATTCTGGATCTAGAAGGAGTGGAATAACGTTTTCTAAATTATGACTTTTGTCCATTAAAATCACGAATAAATTCTTGCATAGTTAAACTTTTTCTTGAAGTCTCTGGACGTGTGATGAATGAGTGAGGAAAGCTCTATAATTTAAAACACATCAGATTTTTCATGAAACATGTTTAAATATGGCGTTTGATATTAAATATAATATGGCTGCAAATTTTTTGTGGGAGCTAAATAATTCATGATTGCATCTTTATGTTTCTGTACGTAGCCTTGGAAATAGCCTGCGGATAATGTTTGTGTGAATTTATTATTTATACTCGGCTGTCCATAGGCTTGATTCCTCTAATTTATCTGGCTACTTCTCATTACTGCGGCCACTCTGTAGTTTTGCTGCTAATTTGTCATGTGTACATAACTGCTCAACAACAATGCATTCGACTGAACTGCTGCTAGTTGCTCAATTGATTGCGTAGCTGTGAGCAAGAAAATTCTCCATTACTCAACAATCGATTCTGTTTCAAACAATGTCTCCTTGGAGCGATGTTTGTTTTCTGTGTTCAGCTCCCCTACAGGACTGGGACCAGCTTTACGTGAGGTGCAGAAATTGACGCATTTGAGACGTATGATGGAGAAACTAATAAAGAGAAAAAGCGGTGAACTATAAGTTGGTTTGAGTGATTCAACGCATGCGGATGAGTTCAGTGTGAGGACACGATATTGAGGATCCAGGCCGCTGAGGAAGTTATCAGAAACATGTTCCTTTTCTAATTTCAGGAGGATTCACTAAAGCAGAGAGCGGCGTGTATCTAGCATCAGTATCTATCTCCGTTATGAAGTAAGAGAGGGGATCATCTCTGCAGGATTTTCAGGCTTACAAATGGGCTCAGTGGCAATTTCCATCCTGAGAGAGGAAGTGCTCTTTCAGCAGCCGCAGCACTAAACGACCGCGGCGTACATACGCTCACAAGTATGGGACGCAGCACTAATGTAATTCACAAGAACAAGACACATAACCACATACACGATTCTTCATTGTTCCCCTAAGGCGGTCATGTAAAGTGAACTACATGTGCTCCCATTTTCTTCCTCTTTCCCTGCTCTCTCTGCGGCACCGAGGGGGTTTGTTCTTCCCTCCTGATCCTTGCTCTTAATAAAATCAGCACCAGAGCACTCGTGGAGACTCCTTGTACATTACGTGGCTGCATCCTCCAAGTGTGATTACAGCATCTGTAAGTGCGAGAGTATGAGAGGCCCCTTAAGATATAATTACTTGGGTTTTGCACATAACATCATAAGTTCTGTAGCCTATTACATGTGGAATTGCTCTTCCTTTCATTTCAAGTCATGCTCTCTCACACACAGCACTGTTCCCTATATGCATTACAGTCTTGCAGGATAGTCTGGGTTATAGAGGATAATAACATGTTTATGTAATTATGGTGTTTTTTGGTATGTTTGTTGAAATAAAGATTTATTTGACAGTGTGTGTGGGAAGAATAATGTTGTATTTGAAACAAAACAATAGCAAGAGAAATAGATAGCTTTTGTGAATGCAATAGCTATATAATGAGGTAAATAAAGATGGATGATGCGTCTCCGCTTCCTCCGACTGTACAGAAATTGTCCTCCTCACTCAGATTGTTAAACCGCTTCCTGCCCCCAAATTTTGTCCCTCACATACATATTCTCCAGAATCTGTTCATAGAGATAAGTCCATGTCCCATCCCCTAACATGGAGGATGCAGGGTTTAAGACCAACACTGTGATGAGATGACTGTGCCGTGTGATTATAGCAGTGGTTGTGTTGTACTTGTAAAATGATGATATTCCATGTGAAACCAAGTGTGAATCTACTCTCCGCACACGTCTTTCAAGCTCAATACTCTACACCGTGCTCTCTCTTGAGTCGCAGCAGAATATAAACCAGAGAGAGGAAAAGAACAGATTCAGCTCTGGTGACACATCGTCCAAAGCTCCGGCGTTTGTCCGTTCAGCTGGCCCTCTGGGAGGAGGTGAGCAAACACGTAAATCCAATGTCAAACATATCAGGCTGTCTGGTTTACAGATCTGTTCTCTCCGTCTCTCGCTCTGTTCCCATTTCTGCTGCTCAGTCCAAATCCAACCTCCCTGTTTCTTTCACTGGACACAGTCATGGAGGAATTACCTGGATCCTAAAAGTATAACAATACTAAAGTGCAAAAATACTTGATTACAAGTAAATCCTGCATTCAAAATCCTACTTATCAGTACTCTGGTGTCACCCATCAAATGTACTTTATGTGCTTAAACTAAAAGTACAAATTCTGCAGAGAAATGTGTCCCTGTCCCTGATATATAATAAATGAATTCAGCCCAACAACCCACTTAAATGCAATCAGGCTGCACCAAACTTCACATACTCACATAAATCAGTCGCCTGAATGTTCCTGATTTTCATCAAGATCCATGAATTATTTCCTGGGAACATTTTTGTATATGGTAAAAGATGATTTAATGATCCTGATTTAAACGAAAATCGAATGAGTTCGTCCCAGACACATACAGCATCCTTTCACCAAGTTTCATTGAAATCCAATTGGCAGTTTTTGCGTAATCCTACTTGAAAACATAACCTCCTTGGCCGAGGTAATAACTATGCATTAAGCCTAAGCAGCAATTCAACGTTGCAGCGATTCTACAGATAGTGTCGATGAATCACACAAGGTGAATGTGACCCGTTGTGATGTAATCAGTGGGGCAGAAGAGAAAAAGTTCTGCTTAAATCACAAGTCTGAATTAACTCCTGGACGATTCTCTAATGAGTTTCCAACTGTTCATTAAATGCATCAAGGCGTTCCAAACGATGCAGCTCATAAACATGGCATGAAAAAACATTGGAGCTAAAATATTTGGTTTTTATTGTAAATCATTGACTTGCCCCTTATGTACATTAATGTTTTTTTTAATTAAGCAAATACAAAGATTTACAATAAACTAAAAATATGGATGTTTTTTGTTTCATTTCTGATTTGAGAGAACTGGATAAATACAGTTTAGAGCTCATTTCAAGAAACGGTTGATTAACCTTATCAGGCTCAGTCTGCTCTGATCTGTCTCAATCTTTCCAGCACACGTCTTCTTTGTGGTTTGTTTTTATTGTGTCAAACAAATATACTCTATATATGTTATGTATTTGCGTCTGCACTTCTGCTCTGCGTGTTTCCGTTCGTGTCTAACGACGCGGCACACTGTGATCTTATTTCTATTAACATTAATATCTCTCACTTTACTGTTATGAGCGTCTGCTGTCATGAGACACTGTGTTTCATTATCTTCTTGATTATTGTTCTGCATGTTTATAACTGATTTCCATGACTTTGTATCTCTGTGTTTCTGGAGCTCACATCTCCTCACACAGAAATAAAAAATAATCTCTTGGACAACTTTTAGAATAGATAGCAAAAGCAACTGTAGTAGTTGAAGAATGTGTTTTCTCGTGTGAACTTTTTTTCATAAACTCCCCAATTCTTACGAGTTCTTAAATATCATTACACACAAAAAAAAAAGCAAGGAGGGAGTGAAGAAATAAATTATAATCCTCTACTGGGTCTTTAAAGACCAGCAGGACTGCAGCAGTATTTTATTATAGACTGAAATTACACCGTAAATCACAAGCTGTATTACAAGGTGTTACCTAAATCTAAGTCTGAAAGGTTACTCACACTGGACCTGATGTGTTGTGGACTTAAATGATAAATGAAGTACGAAATAGCACATAATCAAAATATTTGAGCAAAGCACTAATGCATTATGCATTGAAAGTGGACTTAAGTACATAATTTACACCACTCTCCTCCAGAATGAAAAATCTTAATAACTATTGTATTGATTGCAATTGATTTTGTTTTTCATTAGAGATATAAATGGCCCCTAGATGTTGACTCTAACTGAAGTTGGTGATCCCCTGAGATTTACTGCAGAGCCACCATTTGAATAATACTTTTTAACATTTCAAAATGAACTAGAATGACACTCAGTGGAGCGCAAATCCACACCAAGACCCAACAGCCCTGCTAAAATTAATCAAGCTGTACTGAATTTCACACACTCATCAGTCTCCTAAATGTGCCTGATTTCTTTCATCAAGATTCATGAATTATTCCCTGGGAAAATGAGGAAGATGTTGAGTAATGGAAAATCTTGTAATGTAAAAGATGTAAAAATCTGAATCTGCCCTACATTCTTCCTTGGAGTGTGTCTCCCGGACCACAACCTGTCGCCAAGTTTCATGGAAATCCATTTGGATATTTTTGTTTAAAATAGATAGGTAAGTATCTCAACACTTTGGATGGAACGCTATATAATCAGGCACCAATGTTAATTTCCGGCAGAATAAACTTTAATGCTTCATGGATTCCTTTGACTTTTTCTTGTCCTTATTATCATACTTTAGTCCAATTTAACGTTTAATGTTTTACGCGTTGCAGGAAAAGTGTTTTTGCCTCTATTTGTCTCTTTTGCCTCCTTGAATAAGAGGGAGTGATCTCCCACTCTCTCTCTCTCCTCTGTTGCTCTTCATCACACTGGGAGATAAAGAAAGAGAGAAAGAGAGAGAGAGAGAGAGAAAGAGAGAAAGAGAGAAAGAAAGAAAGAAAGAGAGCGAGAGAGAGAGAAGGGGAGCACAAAGAGATGGAGAAGGGGGGAGAAAATGAAACTTCCGATCATGTCTCATTAGCTGCAGCCTCTCATAGCAGATATATTAATGTCTTTTACTCAGAAAACCATTCATTGTCTTTACCAGGAGAGCAATTGGCAACGTGATACAACAGGAAGGGTACAGTGTTCAGAATGATGCTATCTCACACACACTCACACACGCACACGCACACGCACACACACACACACACACACACACACACACACACACACACACACACACACACACACACACACACACACACACACACACACACACTAACACACACACACAGCCAATCTTGTCTTGGTGGGAAGTGAGTGATCCATGTGAGTGCAGCCGTGGTTAATGTGGTAATGATATTTCCACTCAGGGACCAGCGGTGCCTGGCTCCTCGCTGGCCCATCTGCACCAGTTAGCTGCTCTAATTTTAGTCCCGGCGGTCTGAGGGCGGCTGTGAGGGCCGGGTGCCATGGCTCATTTAGACACAGGCTTAATGGGAGAACATCTTTCTCGCTCACATACAGACATGCAAACTTTCACTCATTATGTGCATGACAGTTTGTGCCTGTGAAGACGCTTTGTGCCCCACCAGCTTCCCGAGAAAACGGACACGGAAAATTTTTTTTATTTGAATTTATGCAGATTCTTATTAATATGTCATTATGCTGTTGACTCTCTTTTGTGGTCATGTCATTTTCTGCATGTCATATATTGTATTTTTAACATTAATTAGCTAGAGGCTTTAAAATAAGCCCAAAGGGAATTGTAATATTTGCTGTATTTTTAAACTGTGTGAATAAAATGTCAATAAATTTGGATCTTTTAATGAAATTAATCTTCAAAATTTCTATTCATGAGCCTAAAAGGTAGGTTTATCTCTATGAACTGAAAATCATTAAGCAATTATTTGAATTTAATAAATAAAGTTAAATTTATCATCAACACCTTTGGAAACGTGTATGAAAACAAATTCCTGTTTTTTATTAGGTTTAATATTCATCATGTTGTTGAATCAAATAGAAATAGAAAGCATTGATTGTGGTTTTGTCTCTGATTCAGTTTGTTCTGACTGATCTAAGCCCAGGCCTTATAAGGCAGCCATTTAAATTAATTATGTGGGTAAATGGAAGGTGTTATAACGGCGGTCACTTCATCTGACACCTTTTTTCTATATTTGTTCTCGCTATTTATTTTTGACACCTACTACTCTATTGTTTTGAACCCCATTTATTAAAAGAAATTTAATAAGTAGACTGAAATCAATTGGACAACGTTATAATAGAGAGAATAGCAAACATGACCAGAGTGTTTGATAAGGCCCTATGTTATATTTTCTTGTGATGTCAGCTGGATGTGTTTTGATGAAAATTCACACTAAAATTGATTTTATATCTTTAAGAAGATGCACTGATGTTTTTTACACCTTTAAATCATTAAAACTATGAAATCAGTGGATCTGAGCTTGAATGAGTTGTGTTGTATCTGTGTTGCAGCTCAATTCCTCTGTTGCTCGACTCTCAGCATCACTTGCTTTCCCTTCACATGCACATACACGCACGCACATTCAGCCAATCAGAGGTCAGAAAAGGGTCACCTTTGCTTACCTGGTCTCCCGGGTGACGAGGAAGAAGCTGTCATCGGGGGCATCGATCCAGTTGGGGCGCCTCTTGCGGATCATCATCCCTCCTCGGCTGTTGCCACTGCTGCTGGTACGGCCGTTGTGCTGCAAAAACACAATTAAATAATATGGATTCAGTGGTGCAGGGTTAAAACATATATATATAAAATATAATAAGACACGTACCAGGGGGGGGCCACCTGTTGTACCTGGGTTCTCTGTGAAAACAAAGCCACAGCAGTGAGAGAAAGATGCAAAGTGCATGAGGGACTCTGCCACCTTATGACTAGTATTGATTGGTTTATTGCTTTTCCTTGTTACAAGTGGTGCAACATATGACTGTGTTTCAATTTCAGTAAGAATAGTGAAGTTACCAATAAAAAACAAAGAGTCAGAATGAAGTTGAATCATCCAAATTATCCAAATGACCCCCATCTGCTGATTCGCTTTAGATAGAATTAGTTGTCATTCTCTCCAACGAGCTAGTTTAGATAAGAAACGGCAGAAAAGGTTATCAGCTCCGGGCGTATCTCTTCTAACTGGATTTCATCACGCAAACTGATGACAAGAACATTAGATATCAACACTGTACGCTCCCCAAGGTGCATTCACATCAGCACTAACTCAGTTAAAAGCAAGAAGGGACGAATTTATCACTTTTTAAACACAGCATCCACTGACTTTTGCTTCAGGGCAGGATTAATGTACGCAATAACAAAATTACTTTTTGTGTGGTTGATTTATTTGTGTGCGTGCTTGTGTGTCTACCTGAGCGCCTGTCAGGCTCAGCCCGGCTGTGGTGGTGGTAGCCGCGTTTTCCCAGCATGCCATGGGGACCGTGCGGGAGAGAGGAGAGCAGGCGTCGAGGGGGGGGCGTCTGCAGGCCCGGGGTGCGGTGGGAGCGAGGGGCTTGGGCTGCGGGACGGGACTCTGAAAGAGACGCCACACCAGGGCTGCATCAACTTGTTTCTGAGGACCACCTGAATGTTGTCAGCTCATATCGGATTCATTTGACAGTTATTCAGTACAATAGAGTCAAATAGTGACTCATCAAGGTCGAATCTATTGATTAAAAGATTATTTGCATTGATTTACCTAGAAACTGCACGACACTGGTCAGAGTGCTCCTTTGGGCGGCCCTGGTTTTGGGCAGGCGGGTCCCCTGCCATTCTGACACCCTTAACATGTCTAAATTAAACGCACACACACACACACATTTTACAAAGCAGTGCAGTGTTTCTCAGATTGCATGAACTCCCTCTACTCCATGCTGGCTGGCCAAGAACACAAAGTACTATTTTAACATTTAAGCAGTAAAAGTGGCAAATTTCATGCAATTAAAACCAAGTGAGTGTTCATTGAAATCTGTATATAAATCAGTTGATAGGAGTGGGACCTGGTTTATGGTCGTCTGATGTAGATGGTTAGAATGCATGGAGACACAGGAGTCAATGCAAATCACTCTGGGGGTAGTAAAATGGTGAGATGCTTCCTGGTATGACATGACCACGAAAAACCAATTAAGATCTCTACTACATGCTTCCAAGTGCACACTCACAACAACGAAAAGCACACTGTAAACACACACACACATCGATACATGAGGGCGTCACGGGAGCAGGCGCTCAGAATTGAGTGCATGCTGGAGGTGGAGCGAGGTCAGGGTGACAGGGTGGGTTGTGGTTCCTCTGGAGTGTGGTGGAGGTTGATGGACAGATAACATGGACACATGAAGCACAAGGACTCGGAAGAGATGCTTTCAGGTGCGGCTTTATTGGAGGTCTACTCCGAGTTCACACAGTGATGAGAGAAAAGAGCAAAACAAGAAAAATGAAGACAGAGGTAGAAGGTGAGATGAGAATATTGCAACACGTCGGTCAATAAAAATGAAGGACAAAGTGGAGGAGGGGGGGATAATGGCAAATCCCGTGCTACAGGATTTACAGAACAGAGGAAGCAACAGGATGGATTCAGAGGAGTGTTGAGCATGATGTGAACATAGGCGAACAGCTGAAGTGGATGGTATGGTTAAGACACTGCGGTCCAGGAGATGAGGTCTTAAGGCCTGAGCCTGAACTACAGTAATGGGGGGGGGGGGGGGGGGGTGTAGCTAGCAGCGAACAGTGATTAACCCCAGCTGTCGTTATTCCTCGTACCGGACAAAATAAATTCTTAAGCTTTAAACCTCCGTTATTTCAAGTTTCATCAGTCCAAAGCTCATGTATCATTCATTTTGTCCATAAACACATGATTGACAGCATGAGGAGAAGATGTGTGTGCACAAAATATGGAATAAAAATCTCTTCTATTTTTGTAAATGATGATGGCGAACAAAGCAAAGCTTAAGTTTAGTATTTACAATAAACATTTGGTGGCTGAGACAAAAAATAGAGCGTCTCTTAGTAAAATACATTCTCTCTACGTCTAACTTCAGCAAATATACGGCTCAGACTAGAATATGACTTCTATTGGATTCCATTACAGACTCACTGTTAATGTCAGGAGCAAAATCTGCTGTTATGTGTATATTCAAAGTGGGTGTTCATGTACAATAGTCCTGTTTGAGCTGTAAGTCTTTGTGTATGATTCCAACAGTGGGTTTCAGTTCACAGCGAGTATAAGACAACACCACAACAGATAAAATAATAAAAAATAAAACTATGAATGAAAAGATGATCAAAACTCATAGTTATGAGGACAGGCAGTCTTTATTGGAAAAAGGGGTGGGGGAAAAATACAAAAACCAAAATAATAATAATAACAATAATAATAAAAACAGAAAGGGAGACAGACAGCGGTGTGGGGGCGGAGATGGGCAGAGATGGGGGTTGATGGTGGGGCGGTCAGGGTGAGGCGGGGTGGTGTGGTGTGGGTGTGTGTGTGCGTTTCTATATGTCTGCGTATGCTGTGTTTGTCTGTGTGTGTCCATGTGGCAGAAGTTAGGAGGAATTGAAAGAGCTCTTACACTCTGCCTTTATGGCCCCACAGTTAATGGGGACAAAGGGCCGGCGTGCGGCACGGCGCAGCCTGATGATGTCACGGCACATGTGCCGGGCCAGCTTGGTGAGGCGGGTGGCCTGCAGCAGGAAGGCCTGCTTGGTCTTCATGTTGGACTTGGGGCTGCCACTGTTCCGCATCGGCACCATGTGGTTGGACTGGCGGGGAGCGTGACCTCGTGAGCGAAACTCCTGCGAAGGAAGGAGGGAGACAGAGAGAAGAACACTGAATACAGGTGGACTGAGGAAAGGACACCCTGCAATATAAAAAACCTTTGAACAGTTTTACTTTGCATAAGATATTTTTCTTTTCTTTTTGTGTGGTCTAAAACTTTTTTTTTAAATACCCAAGGGAGTTCTTTATATGCTGCGGTTGCATATTTAGTTATGAAGATTTAATATCAGACTTTAAACTAAATTTTCAAGAGCATTAAAAGTTTTAAAAACCCATTAGCCCATGTTACAGTCCATTTCCTGGCCATTACAGTACTCTAATGTCCAAGACTTATCGAAGCTATAGTTTTGATGGATTAGTGTTGTCATCTAACTTTGTTTTTCAACACACTTTTCAAATTATAATGCCAAGCTGTTTGTATGATTAACATCACAGTCCAGCTTTTAAATACAAAGGAATTAAATAAAAAGCACCATCAGAAGATGTGATCAACTCAACAATAATATGTTGTGATCAAACTGTATCATATTGGAAAAGACATGTTTATATGAGCCGCAATATTCTAGTATGAACCTTATAAGTGTGAAAAAGATGCTGCAATGTTTATAACATTTTCTGATGTTAATCCGAATGAGGTCATACTCAGAATTAGCAACAATCAAATGAAGACATGTGGAGTAGTCATTGCATTATGCAGACGATTCATGCCCAAGTTTCCAGGGTAAACAAGTGGCAGGATGTGATGTTGATGTGTCATTATCTTGGCTCTGTAAAGCGTAAACAAGAATATGAGTGGAATATGAAATTCGTAACTCAAGTAAACAGCATAGTCGGTGTAACGTCTTTTTTAGAATAAGGTCAATAGCCAGATTACTGGTGTCCACACAGTGAGGTGGGAGTTTATGTAACTGCTATTTCCAAACTGGTCACTGAGTTGAATCAGCAGCTTCAGCAAAGTTGGAACATTTTCATTTCTGCGAAAGAAAGAATTAATCACACGGCTATTAAATTAAAATGTGGGACGCGTACTGTGGACTGGCAGGTGCACGTGTGTAATTAACATTAATAATGGTTACACTCCATCTGTATCATCCGACTCCACGACTTTGCCTTTGTGCACTGTGACAAGTGGCACTCCAATTAGACTGTGACACCGTTAATAATTATATTCCTTTTAAAACATGTGCTGAGAAAATGGTTGTCGAGCCCTCAAACATGGGTCTGAGGGTTGAGCTCTCTGCACTGTGTCCTCCGCAATCTCTAACAAAAAAATATTACTCCACAAATGAACGGTGACATATTTATTAGTCACATTTTCTTTTACACTTCATGATTAAAAAAAATATAAACTACAGTTAGTCACAGGGGGACTGCACTTTCCTCCAATTTCTCTTTCAGTACCAGTTATTAAGACGTGCATTCAACAGTCTGCTGTGGATGTATAGAAATACATTTCTCTTGCCTGGTCAGTTTTTACACGAGAAAAAATGAATCCAACAATAGAAATGGAAGATGTGTGAAGTGAGGCTATTAACAGCTAATAAGTGAGTTACTGTATATTATATTTCAGCTCATTTTATGTACTGTAGATATTATAATTTAAGGAGAAGCAATAGTGGGTTTAGTTTTACTGTTTATTTTTTCTGAAAAACATTTATAATTTGGGACATGAGCCAATTTGTTTTGGTTGAACCAAGAAAGCTCATCACTTTTGGACCTTTGAAAACGAATAGAGGATTCAAAGGGCTTTATCAACTGCAATCCTGAACATTAGAACAGGCAGAAAACCTGATTCTGACACATTTTTACGCCTCCACCATATCCCACGCGTTTCACATCTGTGCTTTCTGACTGAGCTTACATTGCTTGGCGGAACCGGTGAGGTCCTCTCCTCCGGGGCTTCTGCTCTGCTCGGCATCTTCAGGCCGCCGTACTTCTTCCAGTACATCCAGCAGGCTACGCAGAGACGACACTGCATGTTGGGAGGCCCCCACGAGTACCACTGGGCCGACTGCATGGCTGTTAACGTACAAAATGCATTAAAGCTCGTCAGATGTATCGCCGGTCTCAAGACACTCTCACTCAGCAATCTCTTCATCAGTGTCTCTAGCTCTTACATAATATATGTTATCAATATCTACACACAAGGAGGAGGCACAGTAGATGCCTTTTAGTTACTAATGAGATAAGTGCTTATATAAATACACAGAAACTATGCATATGAAGTTATCAACATACTTATGTAATACATTAGATCCAAACTTTGCTGTCAGGGATTTACTTTTTTTTTTTTTAAGAATCTCTGGTTCTTATAAAAAACGTTTAAATGCGGAACCAGTTTTCATTATCCCACGAGACATTCACCACTGGATCAAAAACAGCTGTCAAGGCACAGAAGCAGTGATGGGAGAAATTAAATAAAAACATCCCTTCTAGACGTTCAGCTGAATTAGTTTCCCATTAGTTTTTGAATTATCCATGTTCCCTTTCGTGTTTTGATTGTTACACAAACAAACACAACTCACAATAGCAGCTCTCGCAGGCTCGGCCCCCGCCTGTTGCATGGAAGGCCCCGGGGCCCGCTCCATTCACTGTCGCCATCTTGCCATTGGTCACTGAGATCTGGTTGGGGTTGGGTTTGTTACTGTCAGGGAGAAAAACAAGATGATGAGATTCAAGAAACACTTCTACAGCATTTGACAGCACTTTAAATGTGAACTCATTATCATCTTGCAGCAACGATGCCGACGTGCGAGTATCGAAACGTGAAATGAAGCGACTTACTACGTGGGGATATAAACCTGCTTCAGTTTGCTCTCTGCCTCTGCTGCCTTCAGTCTCTTCTGCTCAGAGGAAAAACAGGAAACAACAGACAATATACTCATTAATACAGTAAGAACAGAAAAAAAAATTCATACCACACAGACTATTCAATACCTACTTTATTCAGTGTAACGATAATCAAAGAATGAAAATATTCAGACATAATAGAGCTAGAAATATGTATCTACTCATTTACTGACTAAATAGATTTTTGCCTGATTTCTGTCAGCACTGCAGCAATAAGAAAACAAATGAGGAAAAAATACTTAATCAAAAGGATTCAAGACATTTGTAATTAAAATTCATGACTGATGACTAATAGTTGTTTAAGGCTAAGATGTGCAGGTACAAAGTCAAATTTAAAATCTGTTTTGAAAACACAGAATTGATCTCACCTGTTGAACATATCTATCTGTGGTCTTCCACATGTAGTAGTACTCTATGATACTGGTCAGAGACTTCCATGGCAGCTTCAGTAGAGGAAAGAATGAGGGGGTGGGTGGGGGTAGAGAGAGTAAATTGATGGTATTAATATCTCATGTTCTTGCCATCTGAGTGCAAAATCCCTCATGTATATTCATGAGAGAGACGCATCGTGACCACAGAGGCTGAAAGCTACCAGTGTCGCTTGGTAATGAGCCCCAGACAAAAACACACACACACAGTACTCATGAGCACCTGGTGCCACCGTATACACCCAGACCCTGCTTTCATTGTACGGTAAAAGAAGGTGGCACAAGGAAAACTTCAGCAGAAACACATTGCCAACCCCTGTAGGCCTGAAAGGTGGCTGTTAAGAATTGGCAATTTACATTCACAGCAAGAGCAGCGGCTGGGGTCAGCTTGAATTCATACCAATTACAATGGATTCCCATTGTGACAAGTTTCCACTGAGTTGGGAAGGGACATATCGCAAATCCCCCGAAACTTAATCAAATAACTCCTGCAGCTTAATCGTACATGCATGCTGTCCAACAGTGTGTTAAATAAGTTTTTAAAAAGGCAAATATTTCACTAAAATACCTTTGATCACACAGCTACTATCTGTAGCCTTCACAGGACTTTGGTCTCTGATATACATGAGTATACAAATTGAAAGCAATGAGGCAGGAGCATTGAATTAAGAATATTTTATGAACCTAAATTGGGACACGATTTGAATAAATTAAAGCTGACATCAGCTGCTGTCAATACAAAATTATACCAACAGACTTCTGGAGTCCAGGTTGATGTTTGTCTATTTCTCTTTCATATTGTCCTTACTCCAGATACACTCTCCTAAACAAGCCTCCAGCTGGGTCATAATACTGCTGCCCTCTGGGGTAGCAGGATGCAGAGACTTCCCTTGGGGAGGTCATAAAGTGAGCAGTGCGTGCATTTTACACCTTGACTCTAGTTGACAGATATAAACACCCACTTACAAAGTCTTGTCGAATGTCGTTGAAGTCTTTTCCGTATTTCTCTAGTGCCTCTTCAAACATGGCGGCTTCCGATGCGCTCCACTCCTCCATCTCATCCCTGCAGAGCACAGGGCCGCCCGCCGGGACCAGCACACTCAGCGCACTGGACAGGTCGTAGTTATGGCGATGCAGTGTGTCCATCGCGTGGAACTGCAACCGAGAGATACGGGAAGGGAGTTAAAATCTAGAACGAATTACAGATTTTTATACAACACTCTGTCCAGGAGTTAACAAAAAAGGGAAAACAGAGTGCCCTTCATAACGTATTATACTCTATATGAGGTATACACTGGCTGGGGTTTGACTTTCTCTATAAACCTGGATTGAGAATTGGACTTGAGGAAGCTGTGACTCATCATTTATCATAAATCACAATTGACTGTTGCAGGGTGAGTATCCCCTTGTGTGCGTCCCACTCACCAATGTGATATCTCTCGAGGCTGCAGCTGCACTCATGTGTAAACTTGGTTGTCTGACTGAGCTGCTGCAGTCCAACGCTCTAGCAAAGGTCCCAACCGCTCTGGGAGGAAAAATGCATATTTACAACGTTATAGAATATATACTACATATGAAAGTATATGTATACCAGCACATAACTACACGATTATATGTCATCATGAGTAGGGATGAATAAGAATAACCACAGACAAACAGATGAGAATATGTTTCCAGAGAGACCAAACAAAAATGAGCCCTTTTTTGCATTAAAATAAACAATATAAAGTTAAACTACAATATTTAAACTAGGGATGCACCGATCCGATATTTGTATCGGTACCGATATTGAAGAAATTTCTAGATCGGGTATCGGTGACAATGGGCCGATCCATATCGGCTGATCTATTCAGTGTAATTCTATGCTGTGCGCTGTGAGTGACGTCATACGCAAGCAACACGCCGTGCGGAGCCGACAGTGTTTACAAAATGGAGCGAGCGAAAGGATTGGCTATCTGGAGCTGTTACACACTACCTCAGCCAACAAGCTCCACGGCTACATGCAACATCTGTAAAGTGAATGTTCCGAGGGGCAACCACTGTTGGTTGTTGGAGACAAGGGATTTCGGCTACTAATTAGCCACCTGGAGCCACGGTATGACATGGTAAGCTGAAAATATTTGTCCGGGATGGCTCTACCTGAACTGCATGGTAAAGTGTCCAAACACATATTGGAGAGGATAAAAGACGTCAAAGGCTCCGTTTCCCCCGGGTCACTTTTGAGTTTAACAGCACACTGGCTGGAGGAGAGTTTCGTGCCGAACAGTGCGATGTTAAATGCAAAAAACTTCCGTGGGTCACACACCAGTGACGCGATTGCAGGTACCCTAAAAGAAATGCTTATATCGGTATCGGATCGGTATCGGCCGATACTAAACCTCAGATATCGGTATCGGAGGTGAAAAAAGCGGATCGGTGCATCCCTAAACCATCTTTGTATAATTCATCTTCAATGCAATAGTTATTAATTAGCAGTGATTAATTCCACAATTCTCTAAAGAGTGAAAATAATCAGTCCTACTTTACAGTCATGCTTTACATTATCATATACAAACAGAGCTAATTACTACGGTCATACATTGTCAAGACAAGAGTGATTTAATCTCTACGTTAGTGAGAATTAAAGTTGTTTCAGTTGCAGACTGAAAGAATTGAGTTCATAACAGGTTATTATTATCTGAAACGTTTGAACAGGAGGTGAGATGTTATTTACCGTGCCACTACTAGGAATTGGTCTATCTGTTTGCTGCTGAGCGGACACTCCGGATCCCAGAGCTTTTCTTCGAGCTTCGACTGGTCCCTGTCATCTGCCTCACCTGCAGGACACAGACACCGGCTTACACACAGCATCAGCACAAGAAAATGACCAAATAATCAATTTATAATCCAATGTCTCATATAAACCCAATGAAATTGCCCACAAAATGTCCACTTGTTGTGGAAAGAAATCACTTTTCATGATTGTACCCGAGTGAATGTTGTTTTTGTTTTCGATCAATAGCTGATGGGCACATTTTTACCAGATCCAAGTTTAATCTGCTATAAACCCCAGGAACTCAATGTACAGTTCACTGCGCTCTCCACTCTGATGGTTTACAGCAACAACTGCCTGGAACTGCAATATGCTCAAGATTTTAAAATAACCACAAATCGAGGACT
Source organism: Limanda limanda (assembly GCF_963576545.1). Classification (NCBI taxonomy): domain Eukaryota; kingdom Metazoa; phylum Chordata; class Actinopteri; order Pleuronectiformes; family Pleuronectidae; genus Limanda; species Limanda limanda. The sequence continues at coordinate 10,379,391 of NC_083656.1, read as the reverse complement.
TTGAGACTTTCACCTCCACAGGCTCTATGAAATATTAATACTTATGGAAATGTTACAACTTTTGTTTCTAATATGGAAGAAATGCTTTCAGGTTTGAATTCAAGATTACTTCACTGCTCGCTAATAAAAAAACTTGTTCATGGTTAGAACAAAGCCTATATCTACTTTCCTTTGAGACTTCTCCCACTTACAAAACCTGTCTGCGTATTTTCACAAATCAAATATAAAGGGATTTAGCTCATGTGCAGTAAAGACTGACCCTCTTGTAGCATTTCAGGTACGTCTGCCTGAAAGCGAGGTCCCACTCGGATCTCTCCCTTGTCCGCCAGCAGGGTCTTCTGCGTCGGGTCGTACACCAGCGAATAGAAGAAGGTATCCTGGAAATAACAAGACAGTGATTAACAAAACAAAGAATCAGCTTCCACAGTTTCCGCCGTAGGGTTTTGTCACAGGCTCCAATGTCAACTCATCTGCGCTAATATACATTTAACCATGGAACTTGAATCTACTTGAAAATCTGCCGGTATACTTGTAATCAGCTGTTGTATAACAGAACCAACCTTATGACTATATCTACTGAAAAGAAGAACAAAAACAAGTGGATAAACTGTTTTGAAAGAATTAAAGATAATTACATACATGAGACAGAAAAATACTTGGCAAAGACGCTTCATATTATTTAATATGGTCTGGTTCCAACTTCTAAAATATGCAGACTTGCTTTAGTTATTTGACAATATAGTTTTAATGTTGAGGTGTTAAGCTGGACAATACAAGTGATAACACCTTCATATTGGTCTTTCAAAAACTTAACTTGATATTTGTGTCATTTTTCTTTCACTGAAAAGCCAAAATAATAAATCAACAAAAAAATCAGCATATGAAAAAAAAAACACAATCTAGTGTGACTAGCAAGAGAAGGCAAATCAAGTCTTTCCTTTGTCCGGCTCACCTCTTTGTCAAGGTATGAAAGAACGGCTTCAGTCTCATTCAGTAATGCGACACTGCACTTCCCCCTGGCAGAGAAAGAGAGAGGGGACAAGCACCATGTAAAACACACGACACGTGACATGAGGCATTTCATAGGCGTGTTCATGCCTGGATGAGTGACTACCCATGAGCACTGCCGGCAGATGATGAGCAGTTGGGGGCAGAGTGTTTTCTAGGGATGTGCATCATTAACCACCAACCAACAATAAGACTTTTGCAGACAATAATACCATCAGTTTATCTATTAAATTCCTCGGATATTGGTATCTTGAAGCATGCGTTCCCAGATTGACTGCGTGTACTGTACCTGATGTGTGTTGCAGGTAGACTCTCATACTGCCGGGAGAGGAAGAGCTCTCTGTGACGAAGCTGGTGTTTCTGTTTTTCTGATAGATCTGTCTCTGTTGGGTTCTCCTTCTCATCTTCCAACTCCACTGCAAAGTACACATGCAGACATGACAAATTACTTCAGATTCCATATTCAAAGAGACCCTGATAATAACTGGTGGCCACGTGTCACAGAAGACACAGTGTAGCTAACCCGTGACAGATACATTACAGGCAGCCAAATTCGTTCATTTATCTTTCAGATTTCATACAGAATCAATTAATGATATATTCAGATACAAAACAATAGACTGGTAAGAAGTCTCCAGGGGACACTCTCAATCACTAGCTATTAGTGCCATCTATTAAAACACAATGAAGTAATTATGCTCAGGACTATTACTAGATCTCTAACTGTGAAAACAGTGTACACAAGTATTGGATTAGCTGGTGTGTTGCAGCTGAGTCACCACACAATGCAGGCAGCTAATAAACATTTAAACAGTGCAGACATATACATATACATATAAATAAAAAAGATCTGCTCCATGTATTATTCCACCGGATGTTTTCATTAGCGAGGAGTCGGACTTGTACAGCTTTACATTCCTGTTACAAATTCCTACTGGAACTTCAGCCCTGAATTTTCATGCTTTACTGGTTGATTCTGTCAGAACAGCTTATAGCATGGGCGAGTAGCGTTGGAAACATAACACTGGAATTGGAAGGAGCGAGGGTGTATCAGACCATTTCTGTAATTTTCAGAATCCAACATTTACACCCACGCTGTTCTGTGATTGGCCAGCTGTGCAGAGGTGAGAACTAATCCTCTCTACTCCCTGCTTTACATATTGGACAAATCTATTTCTGAAACTTTCCACGAGAACAACAGAGTGCAACACTATGATTGTCTTGCAGGAGACGCTGTAAAAAAAATGTGCACTGCTGCCCCCATATTAACCTTTCCTCTAGATCCGCTTTCTAGTGTAGCGGTTTGGAAAAACAACCATTTAAACAACTTGAGACTGAGGTACACTTAAATCTGACTAGTTTGTATGAAAAGGTAGAGAAACGATATCGGTCATGATAGCGATAGGCAAAAGCCGTTGCACATTTTTGGATCTTCTTTGCCTGCAGGCATTCATGGAAATAACACAAGTGGGAGTTACAAAGACGTTCAAACACTATGCCCCTTTCTAAAATGGAATAATTCTGAGGGAAGTGGGTTTCGGACACTGGCTGTAGAACCCTCCATCAAGCACTTCAGCTGAAGCACGCTCAACAAATCAGTGTCATTTGTTTCATTCGCCGTTTTCAATGTTTCTAAATGTCTGGTGTAAAACAGTCCTTTTTTCCTTATGCATTATGTTGGTGTTCTTACTTCAGTCCAACAGAAAGCGGCCTGCCTGCTCTACTTTGATACATCAGAGCTGTGATCGCATTGGAAAAAAACAAACAAAGCAAAACTGAGTTACTTTTTGCAGGTAAACTACTCGAGGACAACTACAGGAAGTCTCGCTCTTCCCACCAACGTTAGCGACTGGTTGCTAATTCCTCTCATATTGCAAGCTAAGATGGAGAAAAGAGGAAGTCGCACAGACTGTCAGAAATTTGAAACACAAACAACTCGATTGAGCTTGAGAGGAGGAGATCACTTCAACTGATGCCTTTGAATCTTGTGAAATAAAATCAAAACCATCTGCATGCTTTGACACGAGTGAGAGTAGGTGAGAAGATGTGGTTTATTTTACACATGGGTCCTGTTCACTCTCCTGTAGAGATCATATTTGACTCGCAGCGTTTTTTTGATCCTGAAGTGCAATAATCAATCAACACGAGAGAAAAAACACATTTTCATTAAAATAACTCCACTTAGAGCACGGGTGCACTAATCTGAGCCATAAATTGTGTGAAATGTTTTTTCAAACTGTGTTAGGCAGTGTTAAGTCTGATAGCTGCTTCGGTCTTTTCTATTGACCAGCTGGTATTTCTCACTTGGTCTCCTTCTGCTGGTTATTCTTACAGCCACACTCCGATTCTCTCCCTCTCAATAACAAGCAATTCAGAAATAACTAACATATATCAATATGAACAGTGCCATATTTTTAAGATTCAGTTGCACCACCTCCAAAAATGCTGTCGCTAAATGGCTGCACTCTGAGGCCGTGCTCGACATGGGGAAAAAAACTGGACTTATTGATAGCGCAGGTTACATTGTGCAAAGAAAACGCTCAGTGGAAAGGCTGCAGGAAATGTCTGCTTTACTGACGTGCAGCAAAAAGCCCATAATGACATTTCCATTCACAATGGATGGTTAAAAATACAACCATGGCTGAAAACCATTCAGTTTCAGAGACGTGCCGAAATGTACATTAATCACCTAATAACTGACCAACAAGTTTGTTTGTTATCTTATCACCTTTTAGTATCTAATATTGATAAATCCTCACTTCTAAAAAGTAAAGGATTTGCAACCTTTTAAATATTACCTTTGTTATTAATAGTAATTAACAATAATTTCAGGATCTTTTAATCAACTGAGTGCTCAATTTAACCATGGTATTAATCCTAAGATTGAGAAGATGAATATATCTGCCAAATATTTTTTCATCATTGAATTGTTTTCTCAATAAAATCACAGAAAGTTGTGGGGGAAAAAACACAATCACTTGTCAGTGCAAATACTTTTCAAAGAAATGTATCATATACAAATATATTCATTTTATAAAGATGTAAAACATTTATCTGAAAGAAACAAGACGGACACTCCTACATGGGAGCGGTTTGCACGCGGCAGCCGAACTAAAGGTGTGTTGGACTGATGACTCACTTGCATGTTTGTCGGCGAGCTGGATGAGGCTGTGGGAGATGTCTCTCCTTCTGTAGAAACATACCACCTTGGCTTCCACATTCCCACTGGCCGTCTGAAACAGAGAGAGATGACAGAGATGAAGCTGGACTGGGATGACAGCGGCTCCCTGCACACACTGCTAATTTCCCATGAGACTTGGTTTTTTTGTTTGCCTGTCAAGCTTCTTCGAGCTGCTATGGCAGGCTGACCAGGACATCAACAGCACTTATCAGATCAAATGATTGATTGATTGTCTCGCTGTATAATTAAGCTGACAGGCATAAAGACACTGGCCGGCATTAACTGTGTGACTGATGGAGAGTGAGGGGAAGTGAAGGTTTGAGAAAAGTGGCTCCAACTTCTTCTGCTTTGTGGATTCAAGTACAGTAAGAGCATTTGTACTTTATGATGCTTCAATACTATTTTCCCTTTGCGTTTCCTATTCCGATACCTGGACTTTGCACTTTGAAGATGCCATGTATAGATTACAGGTACTTAAACAGCTGGATAAAACTAGCCCTGTACGGAAGTGATGACTGATATCCCTCTTGCACAGCCTGTCTCAGGTAAACCATTTAATGCATATGGTACGCGTCACTGTTCTACTGGTGGGACTTTCCCCCTTGAAACATTGCCAGGTTGCTGACATTTGAGCTAGTTCTAGCTAACGCTACACTTTGCCACTCTGCAACCAGTACTTGCCAGTGGCAGTACAGCGCAACTGCTGTTTGGAGCGGCATACAGTTGATACTTATACAATTTAATACACTTGATAGTCATGGTTGGGATCAGTTAATAGATTTGCGTACTTTACAATACCCAATCCATCAATTTCGGCAGTATTTGAGACATTTCCGATACCGGTATCAGTATCAGAAAATCTCCATTTAAACCAGTTTTCACATGCGGGATGTGGGTGGGAAAAAATCAAGCATAATGAAAATAATTACAGTGCAGCCCCAACATAAGTTACAGCTAGAAAAACCTGCATCACAACTAATCAACTATTCTGTCGGTCTCAAGACAAAGTGAAGATTATGAGCTTCATACAGGCAGCAACCGTCACACTGACTCTGCAGGGAGTTCCTATTATTTCAGCCGCCACTTCTTTTCACCTATAATTACAATGTATTATGTCTATACCTTATTAAGTCTATCTTTAGTATGTTTTCTTTGATGCTGACCCTGATGGGATCTGACATTTTCCCACCAACACAACCTGCTTATGGCATGAATATATCTGTCAACGGGGTTTAGAGAAACAGCATTTCAGTCCCAACTATGTCCTGTACACAGTAGAATGGACAATAAAGTTGACTTTGATCTGTGCAACATGGGAAAAGCATTTCTGACAAGCCTGATAAAGAGGATAGTGTGGTATTTAAACTGTGTATGTTTTAATACCGAATGAAATAGGTTACTCTACATATTTTAAAGCAAGTATTACCAGTTACTCAGCCTGGCAGTAAATGTTAGTCCAGACTTATATGAGCTAAAATAATCATTACAATAGTTTCTCCTACCTACACACAGCACTCAAGAGATAGAAATGCGATTTAGAAGAATGGGGAACATCTGTCTCTCTTTTAATGACATTACAAGCACTTAGTCAAGAAATGACCACACATGCCTTCAACATTACAAAGCAGGATGGGTGCAGGAACAGAGAGGAATCCTTGTTATTCACCCTCAGGCATGAAGAAGCATAAACACACATACACAAAAACAGACCAGACCACTTCAATACCTTGTTGAGTTCTTCTATTCGGCGGATCAGATACGGGTTACTGGAGGAGTTCTCAAAGAATACATAATCTGCAACAAAAAACAACACACACATTACTTTACTGTATCGGAAAACTGTGATGCTGAATAATCCTGTGTGTTGAAATGAAACAAACATAAGAAAGGTCTAAACTAGAAACATGCATGTGTGTTAATGTGCAATTTGAACATGCTAGCACCAGTGAGAATATAAACTCCCACGTTTAACAGGTCAACAGAAGCAACATGCGTGCTGAAAGGTTTCCAAAGGCTGTGAGATAGTTTCTGTTTCTGTTCTGTCCATAGACTGCTTATATAAAGGTTCAGTCGTGACTTTTGTATAGTAAATCATTTGGGGATAAGGACACGGCAAAAGAGTTTCCTCTGCTCTTCAACAAACTAACTGAGTCCACTTGATTTCACCTAACCTAACCTCACTGAAATCCAGCCTGGTTCAATTGCACCTGGGCAGATTATAGGGTTATGTTCAGTCCATAGAAAATGCTGCCTTAGAGCAATGCCTGAAATTTAGTAATTACAGTGGTCCGGGGACATTTACAACTCAGCCAAGAGGTTAATATATCACAGCTGTCAAAGTGAGACCTTCAGTTGTATTCAGTGAAAAGACATACTGTTGTCTGCCTCTGGAATCAGAATAAGTCCATCCTCATAGTTGTAAAATGATGAATTACAGCTCTGAAGGACATATTCCTCTTTTTATTTTCCCAGTGTAGCAGCAGCATTAACCAAGCTAAGACTGGTCACATAGATTGATATGAAAATGTAAAAAGCATTTGTTTCAGTCACGAAGGACCAGCAAACTGATGCCAAGTGTGCGGACTTCCTGCTTTTGTTTGTCATACATTATTGCTAACACAATATTTGGGGTATTTGGAGTTTTAGTTGAACATATTAAGCGATTTAAAGAAGACATTTGTGATTCTGTAAAGTTGTGATGAGCAGTTGTTGGAAGTTCACATACTATACAATGTATCAATAAGGAAAACAATCATTAAGTGCAGCTGTGCATGGGATTACCTATGGATTGAGAAGCAACCTTTTATTAAAAATGGTGTGTGATATTACACAAACGTGTGATAGTAGTTGTGACAGGAAACAGCAATGGCCCACAGAAGCTAAAGTTGAAGTCGTTTCCAGAGAGCACCTGAAGGCAGCAGCTGGAGGTGAGCAACACTATGTGGTGAAACGAACCTGATCCTGCTTTGATTAAAGTGCTGCCATTAAACATCACCTGAGCTGAGCTAGGTATTGATAGTGTGACATGTCAAAGCACCGAGACCCTTTCAGCCCGATCATAACAATAATACACACATGAGGTGAGTGGGAATAAAGGGGCTTGAAATCCTCCAGACGCAGCGACGCCACGAACCCAGACAACAATTTGATGTTGGATTCCACCTCGGGTGCTAACGAGCTAGCTAACCACTGGAGCCCATCTGCTAATTACTGCCACTTGCGGTGGACGTAGGTGAACAGGGGGGGGTTGGGGGGGCACGAAGCGTGTAACGTGGCTGGTTCCGTGAGAAGCGAGGCTAAAAAAACAGGGTCGAACCAGGTGCCCGGGCTTCGATCAGGGTAATCAGTGGAGCCATAGCTGGTGCTAACGTTAGCTAAATTAGGTATCGTACTAATGGCTGCATGCCAGAGGAGGCAAATACAAAGGCAGCCTCAGACTCTCCGGGGTAGCGTTCAAAGAACCACTGTTTTAAAAAACACATGCCCGGCGGAGGAGCCACGCCGCGGCTCGGGTTCCTCTCTCCCCGGTGGGAACACGCAGGGAAAGCGAAACCCAGATGAAAGTGCCGACCAGTGGGGAAAATGTTTACATTGTGAGCTAGCCCATTAGCACGCTGGCGGCTAGCTGCCGTGGCCACGACAGACGCGAGGCCCGACCCATTTTGGATCCCAAATATTTTGAAATGATCGCCGTCCTGCTCCACGGTAACGAGCCCGTGTTGGCGAAACCACGTCCTCGCGTCGCCATGAAACCCGAACCAGTAGAACCGTGGCCCCGGTGAACCCCCCGCGGGGAGTTAGAACCCGGGGCCGGCTCTCTGCCGGGAGGGAAGAAGGTCCACATTGACATACATACCTCCGACCCGGTACATGTTGGCCGCCATTTCTGCCCTCCCGGAGTGTAAACCATAAACCAGCGAGGAAAGGGAAAAAAAGAATAAATTAACAGTAATAACAACAGTAAAAAAAAAAAAAAAAACTAAGGTTAAAAAATGGACCTCTTAAAAAAAAGGTAGAGGGTCCGACGAGACTCCGGATGTGCACCTCAATTGGGAGGATTTTTTTTTTGGGCAATTCAGCCCCCCCTCCCCTCCTGATACGATTCACAGCACCCTTTACACTACAGTGAAGTCAGAGCAGCAGATCAACCAGAAAAACCACTGGCTGCTGCTGATGACGTCAGATGTGTGTGTGTGTGGGGGGGGACACACACACAAACACACAACCCACACACACACAAACACACCCCGAACACACAGTCACAATGTTATCCAAGTGCACTCACAAACTCTGCGTTGCATTTTTGCCAGTGGCCATGTTACCTTGAGGCAATACTCTACTTTTTGACCCCAGCAATTTTAACCTCCCTGAAAAGAAATGTAGAATCATAACTGTTACACAAGTTTTATGCTTCAGGCTCTTTGTGTTTCTTCAGGTCAAACATTATCCTCCCTCTCAACCTTTATACATCCAAAATACCAATTACGAGACAATATATAAGAGAAATAGTTTAGAAGGCTGTCGTGCAAGCTTCTATATGTTTGCTATTCCTCTGAACTGAACGTCCTCCTCACTGGTCTGATGAGCCATGCTTCTTACACTACTACAAGTATGGTAAGGTAGATTAGAGCCCTAAAACAGAGGGAAGTTGTGTAAAGACTATAAAATGAAATCATCTTATAAAGAACAAAAAATAAAGTGTTTAAGATTATGACCCCAAATAACACCAACGCATGTAAAGTGCAGGCAGGACATACAATCATGCAAATCTTGTATTCACCCAGCAGTTGTCCCCATTAAATTAGGAAAAGTCATCAAATACGAGTGTCTTAATTTGTTTTCTTCTCAGTTGCTATGTGTTTGGAGACAGCGTCACTGGGGATTCTGGTTTGGTGAAACACATGTTTTGCATATCTCTGAAACTACTGACCAGTGTCCAATAAAACTCCAGGTGTGAACTGGAGAACTTTTTCACAATACATAACAGATTTACAGTTTGCAATGTTAAAACCAGTCGGTGTTCAATATAACCAACCAGTAGGTGTCCAATATAGCCATAACACTAGTTTACAGCCACATTTTTTTCAGTCAGGCGAAACATTACTCCAAACTGTCACCAAGAGTGACAAATGTACACAAGGGGTCACCAAGATTCAGAGGAATCATTGACAAAAAGCTAAATAAGAAAATATAAAGGAAAATATCTAACATGAACATTTAAAGTAGAACATAAACTCAAAAAAAGACATATTAATACTGCAGGAATACTGGAAGAAGATATGAAACATTCATAATCCCCATAAGAGCATGAATCAAATATAATAAAATCCCTGGTATTGTATAGGACAACTATTTTGCAACATCTCCCAACAGTTATTAGGGCCCGAGCACTGACAGCCACTGACAGACAGTGAGGCCCTATTGAAATTGTAAGGATTATTATTATTATTATGTTTCAGGCAAATTAATTGGCTTTTTGAGGGCTTTAACATGCTCAAATTCTTACTAAAATTGGCAGATAGTAGAAAGTGGTGAAATTTACTTTTCATTTATTTTCTGTTATTTATTTATTTTTTAATTTATTTTTAATTTAATTTATTTATTTTATTTACCTCCTGCGCAGAAGCGATCTGCGCACCTCCTGCGCAGAAGTGAACTGTATTTTTTAGAATTTTTTTGAATATATTTTTAAAATTAACATAGTGTAGGATATTGTGCAATGAATAGATGGTTTAAGTCCTGCCAATTTTGGGGGTTCAGCATCTTGTCAAAGACACTGCAGCATGCAGATGGGAAAGAGTGGGGACGAACCGGCAACCTTCTTATTGGAGAACGACCACTCTACCCGCCAACTCGCTGATTGTTGGAGCCCAGAGTGTGATCATATTTTAAAGCTCTGGTGATGGAGGCTGTGGGTCAATGTTATAAAAATTATCTTTGAATGTTAAAATTGATGGATGTGTGTTGACGTTCTTAAAAGGCACTGATTATAAATATTATCAAACCTCTTCTCAGTTAAATCATTTGCTGATAATACTTGAGCCTTGAGCCTGAGAGTGAAACGCTCCTTCCTTATACTGTACACACATGAAAGTGAGATTCAGAGCTGGACGGCTGCTTTTATGTGAGCTCAGATGGTGGCTCTGTGTGATGAATTATAGACAACAGGTTGAGGGAAGCCAACAGCGCCGTTCTGGAATGGAAAAAGAAAGAGAAAACCGAGTTCATAGGCAAAAATTGTGATATTGTGTCAACACTTTATTATTCATCACCACCATGCAAAATCACTGCTATGAACTTGCTCAAAAATCAAACTAGATATATTCCACACATTTATTTTTATATCTATTTTCTTCATATTACTTATATTAATAATACATTTTATTTAAAGAGTGCCTTTCACAGTACTCAAAGACACTTTACCATTGTTACATTTAACATAAAAAGCTTAATACTAAAAACAGAGCACACAAGATACAACATCATATTATAAGAATAATCTACTTTGATTTCCGGACCTCATGCACTTCTTTTTTATAATTTTGTTTTTTGTTAGTTATAGATAAATCATTGGACCACATTTATCATGTTACAGCAGGAAAGAGGGAATAGTGAAATATACACTCAGTAAAGGTAATAAACATATTTACATACATATATTATAGACAAATCTAAATAAGTTCAATATAAACAAACATGTAATGTACAATATAAACGTATCAAATATATAATAAGATTCCTGGTATTGAGTTCAATAGGTCAACTATTGTGGAAAAACCTGTAAACTGTTATCAGTGTTTTGGAGTTGTGGTTCATATTTGTTGGTGGGACTTTGTATATAATTGTGCGGTTCAACATCCATTTTGCTCCGTACTTTCCTCGAGTTACTTTATCCTGTGGCGTGCGCCGGTCCGTGCGCGCTCATGTGACATCACTGCTGGGATTGGCTGGCCTGGCTGACTGGGCTGGAGAGGGAGACTCCTCCACAGGCTGCACACACAGGGAAGAGGAGACTGTGGGACGGACGGAGTAGTTTCCATCAGCCACGGAGCAGCGCGCACGCAGGGCCACCTCCACTCCGTGCCAACCCCACCCGCCCCGGGGGGAACATGGGAGACTCTGACCCCCTCTCCCCTCCTCCCCAGGAGTCCAAACTCCTCTCTGGAAGGGGGGATGGACTGTGAAGAGGACTTTTAGTTGAGGTGACCCATTGGACGAGATGAAGTTTGGGAAGAGCATCTGCGTGCTGAACGTGGGGGGAACCCGGTACGCCTTCACCCGGGAGGTGATCAAGGATTTCCCTCTCCGGCGCGTCAGCCGCCTGCATGCATGCGCATCAGAGAAAGAAGTGCTGGAGCTGTGCGACGACTACGACCGGGACCGGAACGAGTTCTTCTTCGACCGCCACGCTCAGGCTTTCGTGTTCATCATGCTCTACGTGCGCTCCGGGACCCTGCGCTTCGTGCCCGGAGTGTGCGAGCTCTCCTTCTACACGGAGATGCTCTACTGGGGGCTGGAGAGCGCGCACCTGGACTTCTGCTGCCAGAAGCGCCTGGACGACAGGATGTCCGAGATGGGACTGGACGATCTGTCCGAGGAGGAGGTCGGAGTGTCCGGGGACGAGTCGGTGCAGCGGCCGGCGCTCACGGGCCGAGCGCTGTGGCTGGAGAGGATGCGCAGGACTTTCGAGGAGCCCAACTCGTCGCTCGTTGCGCAGCTGGTGGCCTCGGTGTCCGTGATCTTTGTGATGGTTTCTATGATCATGCTGTGTGCCAGCACCCTCCCGGACTGGGATACAGCCAAGAGAACCACTGTGGACGAGCACAGGTAGGTGTTAGTCAAGGGTCAGTGAAGTTTGGAGCAGGAGATGGGACCCAGAGCGAAGGGAGACTGGTGCGTAAAGCTGCTAAATCATGTCAAGGATGCGTGCCTATCACGATAAAAGACCTTATAAATAAATGAACACCCTCATTATCACTTGAGAATCTCATGCCAACGCCTGCGTGCATTATAGGCAGCGGTCAAACACGCTCTCTCCATTTATTTTCCAGAAGGTTGGCTTGGAGGGGTTTGCTTTTTTAATCCTACTGTGATGTGACCGTTTTCATATACAACAAAACCATCATCTGCTTCCGTGCAGTGTATTTAGTAAACATGTATTCGTTATTTGCAGAAAATGTGTCCTTGTGCTTTGTGAACGGATGCTTATCAAGTCAATACAGCCTGATGACAAGTGGGAGACTGTATCCTCATATGTCAGACAAGTTCCCAGGGAAGCAAATCAATAACAGATCCATATTATCTACATAAATTGCAGTGTTAATTATTAAACAGACATAAACCACCCTGCTCTGCACAATCACTTTCTCAATTGCATTGGTTAGTTTACAATGCACAGTACACAAGGAGGACAAACATGTCAGATACATGCCAGATTCATAATCTTCCAGTGGATAATGAGGGCGATAGCTGAGGTGCAGGGAATATTCAAGCAAGCGACTTAAAAATAAGGAATCAAGCCACTTACAGTAATCCCCTTCCCTCTGAATGCAGTGTTTGGATGGTTATTTCTGCTTCATTTTCCTTATGCACCTCTGTTTCCACATGATTTTGGCCTGTTCTCAGCTGCTGTTCTAGCTGAGGCGGCCTCTCTCTATATAAGGCTGGGTTAGGTTCACTCAGGGTGGACATAGTTTTGAGTTTTGGAACCATAACAGTGGTTAGGTAATCGACTAAAAGTGCAGTTTGTGCTCAGGGGTCAAAATGATTCCAATGTAGTTTCATGCCAGTAGATGATGCAATTCTCCCGATCGCTGTATAATTTGGTTTTGGTCTATAAATGCTCTGATGGAGTTATCCTCATCCATGGCTCTGTGGCGTTTGCTGGGCCAGGCTGCTTAAATACACACAGCATCTCACTCTCATTCACTCTGATTGCCTTAATCAATGGGATGATCGTTTGTTTGTTTGTGTCACACTCTCAGCAGGAGGGTTTATGATGTCTCCCTCTGTGCGGTCTCCGGGCTGTTTTCTCTCCTGCTTCCTTATTGTTTACTTTACTTGTGTCATCACGGAACTGCATCTGATTTCGTCCCTTGCTCCCATCATTTACGTGACCCCTGCTCTTCTTCCTTCTTCCTCATGTTTACCATTTGACAAACAGTGTCTCTCATATCATCCATATATCTCTGTAGCGCCTCTGCCATTTCCTGTTTACACTAATTTTTCTCCTCTGCTCTCTCCCCTGTAGGATAGTGGAGGCCGTGTGTATGGGCTGGTTTACAGCGGAATGCATAGTGCGTTTTCTTGTAGCCAAGGACAAGTGGGAATTTCTCCGCCGGCCACTGAACATCATCGATGTGATTGCCATCACCCCCTACTATGTCACCATGGTAATGGCCCGGGCAGGGATGCCGGCTGCTGGGCTTGGGGTTGCCGGGGTGGTACTGCGGGTGCTGAGGATGATGCGAGTGTTCTGGCTCATGAAGCTTGCCAGACACTTCCTCGGCCTGCAGACACTGGGGATGACGCTCAGGCGCTGCTACCGGGAGATGGTCATGCTGATGGTGTTTGTCTTCGTCGCCATGGCGATATACAGCGCTCTGGCCCAGCTGCTGGAGCACGGCTTGGACTTGGGCACGCAGAACCCCGACTACGCCAGCATCCCAGCTGCTGCCTGGTGGGTTATCATCTCCATGACGACGGTGGGGTACGGGGACGTGTACCCCGTGACAGTTGGAGGACGGGTGCTCGGGGGAATGTGCGTAGTCAGCGGGATCGTTCTCCTGGCGCTGCCCATCACGTTCATCTACCACAGTTTTGTACAGTGCTACAGTGAACTCAAACTGCGATCTGCCAGATATGCGCGCACCATGTCAGCAGAAGTGCTGCAATAAATTTGTACCAAACATCCACAGCGCTGCCTTCATCAGAAAGAAACTTGACAAAGACAATCTGCTGATCCCAACGTGAAATATCGATAAAATCTGTTCCCTGCTCCAGTCACGTTGGATTTTATTGGGCTTGTCTAGCACCTGCTTGTTCTGTTGATAATCTCCAGTCATCGTCCTCAACCAGAAAGCTCTGCGCCTGTCTAATTAACAGCACAGTTTGAACAGGAGAATACACAAATAATTATTTATTAAACACACACAGGCAAGGTCAATCCACTTTTGACAGTGCCTGCTGTTGACACTGTATTCCCATGGTTACAGCATTGGCAAAGACGGCTGCTGCTTTGTGCTGCACCGAGGTCCCTGCGTATGCATGTAATGTGTGTGTTTGTCTGCCCATCAGCCTTTCACTTTTGTTTTGGCTTAGAAACCAGATGGTACAAATTACACAAGATTGGTGTGTGACCTAGATGCATTCTGCTAAACCTGGGAAAGATTGTGAAAGAGCGAACAGGTGAGAGCAAAGTGAGGATGGAGAAGGGGTATACAGAGGGCTTAGGGTGTAGGAGTAGCTTAAGCCATGGATAATTTAATATGGAGACAGATCAGCAAGCACTACACTACAAGGTGGCAGACAAATACAGCAGTGACAGATATCACATGGCAGATGGAGCGTGAAATAATCCATAAAGGATCATGGGACAAAAATGACAGAGATGACAGAATGTTGAGCTAGACTGAGCACACGCTGAGGAGACGGGCCGCTGTGTGTTGCTTCTGAATTATGAGCCAATGTAAGGCAGTTTGTATTTCTGTGTCTCCAAGGCAACCCCATCCTCCAGCATGTCAATCATAATGGTGAGTGATTTGTGTACATACAGATAGGCCACATCCTGCCACCCCGCTGGCTGGCGTGCAGCATGTTCATCCTGCGATTATTGGGAATAAATCACATTTAAAAAAAAAAAAAGTGTAGAGAAGGAGAGGAGTCCAGTCACAGACTATGGTTTTGACTTTCGCGATTCAGACATGTTTGCAACGGCCCTGGTTTGACAAAATGATATGATTTGTTGAAGAGACACATGATCCAAACAAACAAGTCAACACCTCGCCCACACAACAGTCTCTCTCTGGAGCTCCTCTCCTCTTCCCCCTGATGCCATCAGCCATCCTCCACACGGACATACACATGCACGCACGCACACATGCACACGCGCACACACACTAAGTCAGTCTGAGTCTATTCATTAATTTCAATGTCTACATTTGTTATTTCCTCATAAACTTTGACTGAGTTTACAATGTATTTTGGACAGTACATATCTCAGTATCCTTGTTGTGTTGTCAATGTGTTTTTAAGTATTGCAGTCAAAAAAATGAAGGATGATCAATATTTTGTTGCATAGATTGTAGCCCAATTTATTTTTGCCAAGCTATATTAAAGAAATCAATCAAACGTTTTCATCCTTAGGTTATGTAACTTTAATTAACTTGATCAATGTATGAGGTTTTATAATAAAATGACTCTGTGTGAAATGTCTCTGAATGTGTCATCCCCATTTTCAAATCATATATTATCGTAAATACTGTAAAATGTACAGTGTTTTATTAATTCTTAAAGGGTTTCACATATTCTTAACTTAAAATAATCCTAACTAGTTTCAGGGTATGAGCCAAAGATGTGGTGAATACATTTTGGGCAGAGGATCTTTCACAGGTCCCGATGTGATGGTGTACAGTTTACACCTGTGGGCCTCACGTGGGCAGTGGAACATAACATCCAGTGTGAGGAACACCTGAGCCCACTGGCAGTGAACTTGTCAGAATTTTACTGGGCAAGTGTTGGAGCACAATATTCTTCACAAAATAATATTTTAGAGACAATAACGATATTTCAGTGTTATATACTTCTGAAAATCAATAATGTGTCAAGATAGCAACTAAAATGTGTTAACTTGGGTCAAATAATGGAGGCCTCTTCATATTTTATATTTCTTGACTTGTTTATTTTGGGGCCTCCTTTAGTTTGTTTGGATCTATTATATATATGTAATATAAATACCATTACAATTTAAGATAGCTAAAATAAAGTTTGAACGTAACAGAACGGTGTTATACGTATCACAAAGATGAATTACGAATAGCCACATTTAAATTTTAGATATCTAAATCTGGAACTATCATCATAAGTAAGTTGAAGAATTCATCACTCTAAATACAAACAGAATATAAAGGATAAACAAAATTTATAATAATAATAGTAAATTAAAGGTTTTTTTTGTGTTTTTCTCTCATTTTCATGTATTTGTCCTTCATCAATGTGATGCGTCACTTACCTGCATGGGAGACACGTCACGTGGTCCAATGACTTGATCCGTCTTCAGACATGTACTTCAGATATCTAATTGATCACATCAGAGATCTATATAAACGACTCTGACTCGATCTGTTCTCTCACTTATGGTATCAACTCAGCTCAAGCCGTTAATATTGTGTATATCTGTAGAGGGGTGAAGGTATATATAAGGGTGAGGGTTTATCTATGGGGTGAGGGTATATCTATAAGGGTGAGGGTTTATCTACGGGGGTGAGGGTTTATATAAGGGTGAGGGTTTACCTATGGGGTGAGGGTATGGGGTCGGTGTATATCTATAAGGGTGAGGGTTTATCTATGGGGTGAGGGTATATCTATAGGGGTGAGTGTTTATCCATGGGGTGAGGGTATATATAAGGGTGAGGGTTTATCTATGGGGTGAGGGTTTATCTATGAGGTGAGCGTTATCTATGGAATGAAGGTTTATAAATAATTCAACAGCCTGCCACTTGAATTTTGAACGGGCGGGTAGGAGGCCACCTCACGCCCTACGTCATTTTCAGTCGCCGGCCGCAGCAGGAAGACCCTTTCACGGGAAGTTTAGTAGCTTCGAACCCGCGGACGAAACATCCCCACGTCCTCCAGCAGTAAAATGTACTACAAGTTCAGCGGCTTCACCCAGAAACTGACGGGATCGCCTCCCACGGCCGCCTACAGCCCGCAGGTAAGCCCGGGAAGACGAGACCCAGCGAGCCGGTAGCCACGAAGCTATGACCTTCATATCACCATGTTGGATTATTTCCCTTCGTGTTCCCACCGGGTTTTAAAACCAACTTAAAGGCACTTCGAGGTCCTTCAAAGGCAGTTAAAGTGATTATTTAGCGTCTTAATAGCCACACATGATGAAAAAGTAAATGGTATTTACATTATTTACATTGTTCTGTATCATATCGCATGGTACTGTGAGCTGACTTCCTCTCATATCTTCATTTTAGTTACGTCAGCAGTCTTGTTCCCTGAGTGTTTCGTATAAAGTCCCTTGTAGGTTTATATGAAGCAATATAGCGTCTTTAACTTCCAAGAGAATCCACACAGATCGAGGCTGTGGCCTTTTCTCGTCTCCTACTCTCTTTCCTTGTCAGATTAAATTCCCATTCTCCATCACGGCCTCATCACCAAATCCTCATTTCACCTTTATCCTGGAAGATTACCTCCTACATGCGGACGTGGCCTTCCTGTGACTTAACAGCCAATTTTCTGTATACAATGACCTGTCAGAGCTTCGACCAGATGTGACCTTTATTATCTCTCTCCTGTCCTTTGCTTGTCATTTTGATGACAGTGGTTCAGGCGGCCTCTCAGCTCCTCTGCTTTTGTATGAAGAAAATGGAACCTCATCAAATTGGCAAATACGTTTATCAGCCAGTCCAACCTTGAGATGCGTATATTCATACGGCTGCCACCTACACCCTTTGTATTTATAAGTGTGTTAAATGTCAGATATTATTGGATATTTGTAAATAATATCAATCCCAGCTTCTACAAGTCCGAGGTTGTGAAATAAATAGATCAATAGTTGCAGCTTGTGTTTTTTCACTTTTACTAGTGCTGGGTGATAAAACAACAATAACAATCATTACAGTGTAGGTTCATATATAACAATTTCAGCGTGTTAATATATTGCTTATGCATTGATAAACACAGTAAGGAGATTTAACACACAAGTAACCAATCTTAGATTTGAAAAATGTTTTCAAACAAGGTTTTTGAACTTAAAATAATTGATAATGTGACATTTATCATGATCATTTTCCATTTTGACTGATGCTACATCTGGTTTTGTCTTGATAACCTTCTTGGCCACTTAGCCTTTCTTTATACTTTCACTCCACCGTGATGGAAAACTGTCTTTTACTCCCCTACATTTATTTAACACCTTGATTAACTTTTTCAGATGAAGGTTTTACACACAAAAAAGAGCAAACTTGCTTTTGAGATTGAACTAAACTACAGTAGATCATTTAACAGTCAGTTCAAAGTTTGCATTATTTATACTGAAAACTGTCATCAGATCCAGACAGTTGAATAACACGGTTTGTTCTTTATTCACATGCTCCTTATTGTCAGTAAAGGCGTAACAATCCTCGTATATACGAACACACCTGAAAACAAATGTGCACTTTCTGCTTATCTACTATAATACAACCTTAAAGTTCTCATTCTAAAATGGAGTCAGCAGCATTTTCCAACTTCTCCATTTTAGGTGATTGAAAACCCGTATTTGCATGGATGTAGCCTTGAATTAGTATCTAATTAAACCAGCCTAACTTTTACCACAGATCTGATCTCTTTTTAACAATTGGAATAAAGCAGTAACTTGGCACATGCAGGAAGAAAACAAAAAAAATTTAATAATTGCAAAAATACACTGTGTGGGCCAACTCTATATAGAATCGTCGTTAAATGCATTATGGAGGTTAGTGAAATTGAAAGATTACTTTGTTACATTAGTTAAGTATTGCTAGATCAACACCATGCATTGGTGGCGTTTGTATCACACTTTTCCTCTCACCTTAAGAACTGTTACACCCCCATTTGATAACCAGGATTTTGCTTTTCAGAGCTGTAGTAATTTTCATAGTAACCGTCCTGTGATCAGGTGTCGTGGTTGTTCACTCTGACCTCAACTAAAGATGTTAAATAGATTTCCCAGCCCGTAAAATCATGAAAAAACCATCAAATTACAGGTAGGCTGATGCCAGTGATAAATATCCAAGCATTATGAAACTGAGTGGTGAGTGTGATAGCCGTCTTATATCTAACTGTGCTCTAGTGACGCCCTCCTTGACCAGCCACACATTTATAAAGGTGCACTTTTAGTTGAGTCCTTTCTGAAATGGCATATCATAATATTCTGCTTCCAGCCTCTATGTTTGCATATGTCAGATTTAATTCCCCTTCTCTCCCAGGAGCTCCCTCCACACACTCTAACAAGCACAATGGGTCTCCTAGCAATTTTCCAAATGATTGGTGGGTGAGAGGCTTTCCAAGAGAGAATATGAAGGAGGCACACTTGTACTTAATTAAGACCACGGTGTACCCCCGGGAAATACTCTCAGTATTTACTGTCTGAAAAGTATAAGAGCAGTAGGTCATTTAATCATAATTTCACGACAGTGTAGCTGAATAACTAAGGAACATGTCTATGTCACAATGGCTGAAAGGTTATAAGTCCTCTGTGTACGGAATGATTTAAAAGACCAAAAAAAATCAAGCTCTATTCCACTGCTGGTTTTCTGCTACTCTGGACTGCGTGTAGTAACGCCTCCTTGTCAATAAATGAGAGAGAAAGGCGAAGATAAAATTGCATTATGGAGTTTATATTTATCTGGTAGGATTAAGGAACACTTGTTTGGATGCTGCTGATGTGGCTGAGTCGTTTGAAAGGAAATTGAATTTAGATGTGAATTCAAATAACGATTTTGATGTGATAAATCGTGCAGCCCCAAAAAATAAAGAACTTGAAAACGCACAAGAAAGACCTTACAATCCACAAGTATAAAATATGTAAAAAAATCTGGCTGTGTTCAACATGATGCTGTGTTGAAGTGCTGCTTGAGTTCCTCTTTAATGATCTAAACAGGCACTTGAATCATTTTAAAGACGAGCTCAACCACGTTCTCGTGTAATTGCTTGTTCTTATGCAGCAGATTTGAGACGGCTCCTACAGAAACTAAATGGGCTTTAATTTCACTTAATGTACAGCAGATCAATATAAAGAACCTTTAAAAAAAGACTTTTGATTATAATGCCAACATTCGCATCTACATTTACGATACCTTCCATAGATTTATTAGTTAGACACTTCGACAGATGTGAGCTCTCTTGCATGCTCTGGACCACCCCAATTATTTGGGTATTAAGCAGAATTATTTGAAACACTGAAAAGTGCTCGGTGTTCCCGATGGTAATTAACTTGATGTGACTTGTTATTCTGAAATGGAGGCATGGAGGCAGTAAACCCTATGAAACCCTATTAGACTTAAAAAAATCTAAAATCCCAATTCAGCGACCGTGTCCTCGAATGGAGACGACTGTAGAGCCCGAAACAAAATGAGTTGGTCTGGTCAATGGAGGATTTCCGTAATTTGCGTCCCCAGGTTTTTCCTGCCTTTAGCACTGTCGCCTAGCAACACAGCTGCAGTTGGACATGAAGAGAGCGTTTGAATTCCAATTGGTTTTTCAACATTTGTACTGTTAGCTGTTGGGTTGAGTATATAAATCAAAATGCATTTTGTACAACTATGTACAGTGTGTCATTAAACCACAATCAAAGCTTTTTATATCACAGAAGAACTTCAATCTTGAGGTCCATCATCAGATTGGTCTAACGTGGTTCGGATGCCTGATATTTCCATTTTAAAGTCTAATAATTGGATTTTGGTCTTGTTGCTTGCCGGTGCCTTTATCTCTTTAGAAAAACTGCTGATAATAGAAGCACAATGAATCCCGGGAAGAAATGTTAATGAGTCCCTGTTGCTTGGTGATAAAATGATGCAATTGAATTAGCCTCCGAAAATGGGACTGCCTAGTGACACTGCTGTGATGAAATCAACCTTAAAAATGTAGCCTCCGGAGGATGCGGCCCCTTAATTGGTACGCAGCTTAAATAAAACTTTTAACAGAACTGAGACCATTAGTTGTAATAATTAATTCTGATAACTTCAGAAACGATAACAAACAATATTAATACACTCTTTGTCCAGTGTTAATTTTTACTGCTTTTTACAGCTACTTTGGAAAAACAAGACAATTGAAGACCCTATTCACGGCTTGAAAACATTTTTATTTTAATGCATAAATACCCATGAATTTGAAAAGAGCTCTGCTTTTTTTGTGCAGGGGCTTAAACCAGGCGTGCCAGCGGAGGCCCCGACCATGATATTCGCCACACCCACCAAGGTGGTGTCAGAGGCCGGGTCCACGGTGGAGTACCTGGGAGCAAACAAGGTTCACGAGTTCCAGAGGTTATTCCAGGTAATGAAATACACCGAACAGAAAACACTTGTACAGTGAATCAGCTTTTGTTCATTTCAAAAAGTGCCCCGACGTGGTGTGGGGGTGTTTGGCGTTTCAAAATATGATTCAAAGCCATGAAAGCTCATCACCATTAGGCAATGACTGGTATTCAATTCACTCTTCTCTTTAATGGGATTCTGCTCCCCTCTCCTCACTATTCATCACATAACAGGCACCGAGAGAAATAAGAGATTCCGAAGTTGGGCAGAGCAATCACTCAGACAAATTGAAACGACTGTATTGACTGCAGCCGCAGTTTTATAACTTTTTTAAGTATTTATAAGTGAAGGAAAGAGTCAGAGCTTCCACATCACACACCAGAGAAAACCTCCTTTTTTATAGAATTAATTCCATATTTCAGTTTTTCCAGACAACACTTCGGGACAGTTTTCATTCCAAAAACATTAAATTTGAGAAAAAAAACATGATCACTTTCTCTGTAGTTTTCACCTATAAATTGTTTGATTGTGGTCCTGTGTTAAGATTTGATAATATTGTTTGTGCAGCAGGTATAAAACCATCAAGTCTTGGTCAGAAACTGAGTGTTTGTTGCAAAACTAAGCAGTTGAAATGAGAGGAAAACCCAAATGATGTTGAGGCTTATCTGAAAACATGGATTAGACTCTTTTCTGTACTCTGTCTCAACAACTTTATTCTATTCTAATTTCTTCTTCTTCTTCTCTCCCTCAACCCTTCCCTGCCTGGCTCGTCTCCCAGTCGCAAGAAGGTGTTCCCGTGCATCTGAAGCGCGGACTTCCCGACCGGCTGCTGTACCGCACCACCATGGCTCTCACCGTAGGAGGAGCTCTGTACTGTCTGGTGGCTCTTTACATGGCCGCCCAGCCCAGAAAATAAGAGACCAACACAAACCCAGGATCTTTCTGACACATCCCAACGCGCCTGTGCTATAATCCATCTACCCGACTTTCCATCTGACCTCGTCATGCCACCTCTTGGGACTTTAACATGAGAATTTATCACTTTAAAAAAACCACACCGGTGATATCAATGTCTGTCTTCTTTGTAAAAAAAAAAGTCTAAGTTAATACATTTTATGGGGAAATAAAAGAGAAAGATGTTCTCAAGCAAGTCTTTTTTTTCCTTTTTTGTTTGTCTTTAACTTCGTACCATCTGGATGAAGTACTGAAGCAGCACTCACTGAAGGAGAGGCGTCATTATTACCAATCAAGCGACACGTGCATGGGTCATGTATAAGCACGTTTGAAACTCTATAGTGGTTTGCAGCTTCTGCGTCTCCCTCGGCTCCTACGGATGCGAGAATAGAAGCAAACTTGTGATAGTTATTTTTTTCCTGTGCTCACAGCTTTCGGTCTGAAGCTATAAGCATGATGGAGACTCCCGTCTGGAACACAGCTGCTGCTCACTTGGCGTAAGCATTGTCTCATACAGGCCTTGGTGTGATCTTCAGATGCTCCTCGCTGAGCTTCAGAGGGAGCGAGGCGGTTTCAGACAGACACGTTGGCAGTTTCACATCAAGCTGCTGAAACACTCATCATCTCAGTCTGGTTTGGTGTTGTTTTTTTTCTGAGTGGCTTGGGATCATAGGCTCTATATAAAGATGGAGCTTTCTTCACTTCATCCAGTTGTACAAAAGTCAAGCTAAAATATGGATCGAATTTGGAGAAATGCGATAGTGTTTGGATGTGGAGCCACGATATCGGAATCAGCTGCCACACACTCGACCAACTGTCAGTCATCTGTCAATCATGACAACTAAGCTAAATAATACCAAACCTATGGGAATCAAACACTAGGACATACATCAGTGTGGTCTGGACTAAAATGACAGAAAACATTATTTGACGTGTACTTTGACGTCAGCTGATACAAACATAACCAACAAAATTCTCTACGAAACTGTTGCCTGTCACGTTGCATTGTAGGTATTTTTTTGACATGTTTTGACGATAAAAAGGCAGGAATGATTTTAAATGAAAGTAATAGGGAGTGTGATGCTGAATCAGTGGAGTAGTCTTTATCCATCACATAACTTTTGTTTCATTTGAGGCTCAGTTAGAATGCATTTAGTTATGGCTTCAATTTAATCTCATTTAATACATTGTTAATCTGCTATTTACATAAAAACCCTCAATATTACACAGAACACTAGCTGCACTATGGATATAGAAGGGATCACAATTCATGCATGTTTCTTTCAAAATTCCCTGGCCCTCAAAAACACTTGAGATTTTATAGTAATGGATATCCATAAAAGAGTATTTATTAAAATATGGAACCTTCATTTGTTGGTATGACTCAGCACTGGATCAATAAACAGATTTACTTTATTTTTTGTCAACAACTTGATTGGCTGATTGAGATCATGGTCAAGTTTAATTTGATTAACGTTTACACCCAGCAGTCAGACTTGTGAATGTGTGGGTTAAGATAAGGGTCTTCCTGATTGAACTGAGGCTAATCTTCATCATCAAGCAATAATGAACCAATTATCCCAAACAGCCTCACTCCCATTTTCCCCTCGATGGCATTGATTGTTGCCATGGAAACACGGTTAAGGGATCAGAGTGACTTACTTTAACCTCATTATGCACTGTGTACAACTCCATAGCTAGCATTGTAAGTGTAAAACTAAGATTCTGTTGTTGAGTCTAACTAGCATGGTTTACTCGTGGCTCTCACAGGTGGTGTAAGTTTTATAAATTCAAAGACAACAGAAGATTGATGTTCGAATCGAGCCGGGAACATTTTTGTTACATGTTCTGGATCCAGCTGTACCTGACAAAGAGCCAATCTAGGCTCCAGACATTCTCTTTCCAAATCAATAAAATGGACATTTAACATTGAAGCAGATTCCAGACAAATGTTTCCAAATCTGACCAAAAGTCAGAAATCAGCTTAATTGAATGCAAATTAATGCATGTTTCCACCATCTGAATATTAGTATGTTTGGCTAATTGAGATCAGTACAGAAGGATAGTATCAAGCGTCATGGACAGCTTTTACCATTGTTGTTATACCTTTGGATGTTACAGTTCTTAGACTCATCACCTTGAAATAAAATATCTAGATGTGTGCTTTTAGGACTTCAGACTGGGAACCAGTGGTTTAACATATCTGATAAACCATCCTCTATAAGCCAAAGTGATCTCCTTGTGAATAAGAGCATGAAACCTGTTTTTGAAGGTGTTCACTTAATTCAGAAATGGACCGCCTGCTGAGACTTAGTCTTTTTCAATTACTTTTCCCAGTTATTCAGTCAGAAGCCTCCCGCTGTGGCTTTTCTTAGAAGAAAAACAAATCATTACACAGTTACCTGCCAAGACTGGAACCTGATACCTTGTACCCTGTACCAGCTTTTCATCCAGGAATCCTTCAACATCACCTTAATTTCACCTCTCTGTCTCGTCCCGTCCACTCTCGCATCACGACAGCCCACTTGAGCAACAATGGATCCTTTTGTCTTCGCTCTTCTTCCCCCCGACAGAGGAGACAGGAGAACTCAGCAATAACATGTTTACCACTCAATGGAAACTGTTAATGAAGCACACACCTGAGGAAGCGGGATCACAGGAAACCCGGTCTAGACGAGACATAAAACACAGGAAGCCGGTGGGGTGCGAGGAGCAGGGGGAGGGTGAGAGTGTGAGATGGTTATTTATGGAGGAGGCATGAGACCTATGGGAGGAAAACTGAAAATTGAATCCCCTTTTTTGCAGCAAGGAATCTCTTCCTTGTAATGTAAATCCTGTCACACCATCTCCCCAACTCTAATCCTGGCTTGAACTAGATCATTGTAAAACCAGTATATTCAGAATTCTGGGATTATTATGTTTGAAGATATATTATTTGTTAGGATGAAATGTTCTAGTAATAGTAGAAAAATGAAACCAACCTCAGTCCAAAACTGGTCGTTTTCAGAGACTGAAACTAAATGTATTTCCATAGACTGTATAGAAATGGTCTCCACTTCCTTTCCACTATTCAGAAAAGAAGTCAAAATATTTCTGATACCAGATTGATAGTGTCCAAGTCAATTGCCATATGTAAAAGATGATGACGGGATTGAAACGTTCTTTTAGATCAGCGGCATAAACACACGAGTACACAAGCAACACAATGGATGGAGCTAATCGAATAAGAACTAAAACATAATGAATTAGAACCAAAATGCAACAAATAAGAGCTAACACAATGATCTTTACTGCAGCCAACAGGGGATGGGGGGGGGGGGTCGGGGGTCGTGATGCTTCACTTTAGAGGGGCTGTCACGTCATCAATAGAAACGGTCTATGGTTTTATTGTAATTAGTGTCCTGGTTACAGATAGCGATGACAGTCACAGTATTTCTTTGATACATGTGAAAACAGAAGGACGAGGTGGAGGCACATTGGTGACATTGATTTCTACGTGGGAGCTTTTCTTTTGTTCCGATTCACATCTCACACAATTGCCTCATTTCTTGTTTCTCGCTCTATTTGATTTCTCACAAAACCACTTTAGTTTCCTCATCTTATTCCTTTGTTCGGGCGGGATGATGTTAGAGTTCCAACGCTATATTTCAAATTTACAATGAGGGCTCTAGATGAAAACTCATCCAGCCGGTGTCAGATTCTGGCTGCTACAGGCAAAACTAAATCTAATTCTCACATTGCTTTTCACTGTGGTTTGTTTTACATGAAGTCCAGAGAAGAAATACACAGCTCTTCATCTGGTTTTTTTTTATTTTCTTCTGCTGACATAGTAGTGTCGAGTGGCTGCAAACCCAAAATAACCGGAAAGAGGCTGAAAGGCTGCACACATCTGCAGCGTTTCGGTGTTAATTCACAGCAGCTCGAGCGATCTTTTCACATGGTACAGATAATGGGTGACCCGATCCACCGCGGAGAGCCGAGTGGGCCTCTTAATGCGGTATATATCTACGTCTGTTTGCCCCGCCGCGTAGGAACAATGCAGAAACATAACCGCTCTGCAAATACAAATGGCTCTTACAGCCGCCTCGCAGGAAAGACTGAGGCGGGGGAGAGGGGAGAGACAAATCACCTTGGCTTAAAATGGCCCTGCCACAATAGCACAGCCTGAGTACAAATTAATAAATAAGGTTCTCTGAGATTGAATGAGAACTTCAGGGGAGCAATTCGTGAGGCAGGAGCATTGGTGTGTGAGTGTGAGAGTGTCTGAGAGTGTGTGTGTGTTTGTACAAATGGCCCCTGTGCTCGTCTCGCAGATTAAATGACGACAAGTGGGACTGGGTCACGAACAATGCAGCTCCGTCCGAGTTCCGGTCCACAAAGCGAATTGATTAAAAATTTAAAAAACCACTTGGCGAGGTCAAATGGGAGCCACTCGAGACTCACCAGGCGTGGTACGTACCTGCACCGTATGAATCATCTCGCCTTGGATAAAAATACACAGTCACATTTCACAAGTGGCCTCAAGTGAAATCAGGGTGTGATTTGAGCTGGGATCAGGGTGAAATCGACTCACGGCCCTTCTGCTCTCTGAGGGCCCCCGCTCGCCATTTACTCCCCTCTCGACATGTAATGACCAATCACAAGCAGGATAGGAAGTAAAAAAAATGGGTCATGGAGAGCCGAAGGTAATGGAAGAACCAGCAGGAGGTCAGGTTGTGATGCACATGGCGGAGGAGATTGCGGCGTGTAAAGAGAGTGCTGATTGGTGCTATAAGTGCAGGCTACTTAAAGGGCTTCTCTTTCCCTGTGTGTTTCCAAAGAAATGGTTTTTCTTCCGTCAGGCTATTTTTCTCTTTCTGCCTCCTTTCCCTGGCAACAACCTTACGTAAGAGTTCAAACACACACTCTGCCCTTTTGCCGTGTTATGAAACTGTCCAGCAAACCCCACCCATGTCCAACTGAAAATGTCACACATTGCAGAAGTCACGTTTTCTTTAATCCTGGAAATATAAAATAAGAGTTAGTCAATACGGCTGCCTAAGGATGTGAACAAGGTGGAATGAAAATGAGAGCGGGAAAGGGAGGAGGGGGTTGGAATAGAGTTGGAGCAAGATTAATGGCTGTTTAAAAAGGAACAAAACTTCCTGTCTGACAGGAGGCAACGCGTGAGGCTGGGTAAGTATGTCTCTGAATTCAGATCTATTAGCACCGGTTCCCCTCAAGGCTGTGTTCTTTCACCTCTTCTCTTCTCCCTGTATACCAACAGCTGCACCTCAAGTCACCAGTCCGTCAAACTCCTTAAGTTCGCGGATGACACCACCCTCATTGGGCTCATCTCTGATGGGGATGAGTCCGCCTATGGTGGGAGATTGACCATCTGGTGTCCTGGTGTGAGCAGAACAACCTGGAGCTCAATGCTCTAAAAACAGTGGAGATGGTTGTGGACTTCAGAAGGAACCCAGCCCCACCCACCCCCATCATCCTGAGAGACGCCCCAGTCGTCACTGCGGAGTCCTTCCGCTTCCTGGGCACCATCATCTCCCAGGACCTCAAATGGGAGCTTAACATCAGCTCCATCACCAAAAGAGGACAACAGAGGATGTACTTCCTGCGACAGCTGAAGAAGTTCAACCTGCCAAAGGCAATGATGGTGCACTTCTACACCTGCATCATCGAGTCCATCCTCACCTTCTCCATCACCATCTGGTTCGCTGCTGCCACAGCAAGCGACAAAGGCAGGCTGCAGCGGATCATCCGTTCTGCTGAGAAGGTGATCGGCTGCAATCTGCCATCTCTACAGGACCTGTTTGCCTCTAGGACCCTGAGGCGTGCAGGCAAGATTGTAGCTGATCCTTCCCACCCGGGTCACAAACTCTTTGAGGTTCTTCCCTCGGGCAGGAGGCTGCGGGCCATCAGGACCAAAACCTCCCGCCACAAGACCAGCTTCTTCCAGACTGCAGTTGGCCTTATCAACAAGGCCCGGGACCCCCACCTGACTCGGACTTTTATTCCACCCCCACACCGGATGTGTTAAATTAACACATTATATCATATCATATTATATTATACTGCATTACATTGCATATTGCAATCTGACACTGTTTACTGATTTGCATTCAGCATTTCACTTTTTACTTCACTTTTTATATCTTTTATATATTTTCATTCAGAAATGTTTATGTCAAAATAAATGTTACTTTGTATAAATATTGGTAAAAAGTGAGTAAATAAGAAGTAAACAGTGAGTAAATACATACTGGTTTCCTATTATTTATTGCTCCTATGTATGTTGTATTTATGTGTTTTTATTATTAGATATGCTCCAATTATCTAACTCTAATTTTCCATTTCCCCGAGTCATTTTGCAAGGAACTCCCCTCGCAATTATAATTTCAATATTTTTCCTTCTAGTCATTTAAAAATGTGATTAATTTAATAAAAATAATTTAATTGTTACTGTATTGAATCGTAATTTAGCATTTCACTTTTTACTTCACTTTTTATCTTTTATATATTTTTATTCAGAAATGTTTGTCAAAATAAATGTTACTTTGTATAAATATTGGTAAAAAGTGAGTAAATAAGAAGTAAACAGTGAGTAAATATATACTGGTTTCCTATTATTTATTGCTCTCCTATGTATGTTGTATTTATTGCGTTTTTATGTCTCTATGTTCATTGTATGCACCAACAACCAGAGCAAATTCCTTGTATGTGTAAACGTACTTGGCAATAAAATACTTCTGATTCTGATTCTGATCAGTACTTTGCTTCAGGTGCAGAACGGTGTGTGTGTGTGTGTGTGTACACACACAAGTACACTTTGCAACAAGTTTAAACTTTGTCGAACTTCCATTCATGTCTAGTTGAATAAGTGACCACATTACATTGATACTGATTACTTTGCAAATGAGAGCGAGGCTCAATTTCTTCCCTGTATTGCGTCAAATAACACACACACACACGCAATTTAGGGACATTTCAACTATGACGCTTCACACTGTGGCAGAAGTAGCATTTTATTTCTTGTCAAAAATCTTCAGGGGCAGATTCAACCTTCAAGGGTACAAATGATCATGTCCCCATATTGCTAGAGAAAACATCTTTCCCACAGGATGCAAACAGAGTGAACGTTCCATATAAATAACAAGTAAAAAGTTCAAGGAATTCCTGCTGGAGCACATGAAACCTCCTCGTAGTGTGTTTGCTCTACATCACTTGCACTTGTACGTGAGATGTTTGCGGTGGTAGTGGATCCACGCAGGAGCAGCGATGAGCCCGGTCAGGAAGCCGATGGTGGCGCCCAGGCTGCAGGAAACGGGCCAAACCTACAGGAAGCAGAGGGTGAAGTGAGGTTGATAGTTCACAGCCATTAATGGTGATAAAACACTGAATCTTTGCTCTAATAGATGGGGAGGAGCTTGAGCATCTCGCCAACCGGCACACGTCTCCGCTCGGGTAATGTTCGGTTAGTTTAAACAGGGGCATCTGGAGGAGAACTACTGCTCTGTTGTCATTTAGACTTATGCTCCAATTATCTAACTCTAATTTTCCATTTCCCAGAGTCATTTTGCATGGAACTCCCCTCGCAATTATAATTTCAATATTTTTCCTTCTAGTCATTTAAAAATGTGGTTAATTTAATAAAAAAGATTTAATTGTACTGTATTGAATCGTAATTACATCCTTATAGAGTTCATATTTGATACAGTTCAATGATGAATGGAAACAAGCTGTGGTGGAGCTGTACTGCACTGTGGCCAGAGGCGGATACAACATAAAACTATTTATTACTGTGAAAGGCAGCGCACAACTTACTAAAGCTTGTTTTTTTTAAAGTTTATAGGGTGATTCTCGAGTGACAGATTTCATTTGAATCAGTTCAGAGGCCTGAGGACATATAAGACGGATTGTCCCATAAAAAGACATGTTTCAATACCTTAGTCCTGACAACCAGTTTAAAGAGAGTTGAAATTAAAGTAGAGATGCCTGTCCTGCACTCTTAAACACAGTTTCTGTTTGCCCTGAGGAATTTATTATAATGTTTTTTTGATCTGTTTCTGTGTTCTGACCTAAGCCTCAGAGCATTTGGGGAGGCCAATTAAATTAATTCTGTGTATTAAGAGGCGGCATATTGCTTCAGTCTAGTTAAAATAATGAAATCAACAACAGAACAATATACACCCTTGATAAACTCAAAGCAAAAAACAACATAATTCTGTTTGTATCATCAACGTAATGGTTTGCAAACTTCCTGAGTTCTTTTATTTATGTATTTAATGTTTTAATATATCAGTGCTGACACCAGTATATTTGTCATGTTTTTGTCTGTTGATTCCTGAAGCTCCTTGACGCTCTGCAGCATGAAGTAACTTGTTTCACTCTTTGCTAACATTTCATTTAAACAAATTCTCCTTTTTCCTAAAAATACTTAGCAGTAGAATATTAAATGGTCTTGCATGATGCCTAACACAAGGACAAAGATCCCACTGTGTCCCTTTTGTTTATGAGAGACATGAGCTGACCTGCCACTGCCGGTCCCAGTCCAGAGGGATCGGGAACGCTCCCACCCAGGCTCCTACCAGCGTGCAGACGACTGTAATCTGCAGACAGGTGTCCCACACTGACATCGCACTGGAGATGGAGACAGAGCGAAGCGAGGTCAGTTACATTCGATTCAGTTACACAAGATAAACACATGAAACACATGACAGAGGGAACAGGGAGAAGAGCTTACCCGTGCCGACTGAACACACGTATCCAGGCCTGCACATTGGGCCCGAGGACACAGAGACACCTTAACGTGGTTAGAGAGGTCAGCAGCACAGCCAGGGAGAACGTCTCCAAGGCGGATCTGGAGAACATGAATTAGAGTTTCAGATCACCAATCGAATCCCTGTCTAAACCCTCAGAATTATAACTGTCAATATACCAAACAATAGACAACAGCAATGTTTAGATCATAATGATTAGAATGTATAAAACACAATATACAGCTGTAGTTTGGAGGGCGAGCGGCACCATCGACTCACTCAATCAGTGGAGCTCCGTAGAGAACCACCACCGTGTGGAAGAAGAGGCACGAGAGGAAGAAGTAGACACAAGAACGAAACAGCCTGGACAGCTGCAGGGAGAAGGGGGCGAAGGAAGTTCAACAAAACAAAAGTTAGTCAGATGAAAGATTAATTTCCTACGGATTAACAGTCTCAGTTGGATGAATGTGTTTCGTTCATATTTACAGCCATGGATTTCTACACAAACACACACAATAAGAAGGTAAAGACATTTGACGTAAGCTGTGATTCAAATGATGAACATTGATCAAGTTTATGTAAAGCATTTTTTTTTTAGATTAGATTCAACTTTATTGTCATTGCACAGTACAAGTACTTATACAACGAAATGCAGTTTAGCGTCTAACCAGAAGTACAATAAAAGGCAGTAAAAGTGCAGAGTATGTGCATATTTAAAGTGGAATATGTATATAAATAAGATATGTACATTAAGAAATATATATGGAATAGTACAGTATTAAGAGGTATTGTATGATATAAGATCGATGAATACACTATGAGCAAGATAAATATATAAATATATAAAAATATGAATACACTTTAGGTGGGATAATACAGTAGTAACAAAAATAACAGTCTAGTGCAAATGTTCAAATGTTCAGTGGCTGGAGGAGGGTGTGTGGCATCTGCACTGTAGTCAGATATTTAAGTGACTTACTTCAGATTTCTAAATTAAACTGAAATCTGAAGGAAATAAAATGTTATTTATATTTGCAAGCATCACAAAAGGATGAAAGGAACCTGCTTTAATGGAGCACTGAACTGTCACTACAACACATCTGCTTTATCACTGTGTGTCAGTGATGATCCCTGCGACCACCTCCACACACCCAGCAGCCAGCCAGTCACCTTGTATCCCAGCGTGTGCCTCTTGGTGGGCGGCGAGATCCCCAGCAGCCAGAAGACGGCGACGTTGACCGCGGTCACCGCAGCGGACACCGAGTAGATCCAGAGCAGGTGGGTCCCGTACACCGAGAAGCCGGAAACCAGCACCGCGGGCAGCACGGTGGCCATGAACACCGCGGCGGCGATGATGGCGTGAGCGGACGCCATGGATCTGATTTCATGGTCCCACATGTCGGCGACCTTACCAGTCAGCGGTCAAACTCCTGCAAGTAGCTACATGCAATGTTTTTAAATTGTTCGTTTAGCAGCAGACGTGAGGCGGAAGTTGTGTCCATGGATTAAAGGACGTAACTTCCGTAAACACGGAGCTACCGTGACTTCCGCTCAGACTTCACAATAAGAGTCTACTGTTGGGTTCAAATACTATATGTTAATAGTGGAAAGTCTGTAACCGATTCGTTGAGGCCATGATGGTGGTTTGTCATGAATGTCATGCTTTTTATGATGATGAAGTGTATTATTAATTAACTTTAAAAAAAATAATAGTATTGACCTCTCCTAAATATGACACACGTGTTTTGTTGTTTTGTGTCTGTGTAGAAGTATTTCATATTTTCAAGTCTCTATTTGAAACATGGCATGTATCAATTTGATTTATTGAATAAATAAAACAGTCTAAGGATCAGACATGTACAAGAATATAATCACCATCAGGGAACTTGTATTTTGAAAAAATAAAAAACTAGTCTGCAGGAAACAGGAAGTAGTATTTCAATTTGTTTCTTTTATTACAGGGAGCCTTCGTGACGGACGTCAAAGCCACCCAATGAAATTAGACATCGTCATAGCAGTTACCAAGACTATGACGAAAGACGGAAAGCAGACCGGAAGTTTACATCTAGCCAGCCAACAAGCTAACAGTTAGCTAACACTTCTCTTCAGTTCACAGACCGTCGAGAAAACCTCCCTTATAACGAACAAAGGGATACGATGGTTTGTGATAAATGTACGTATGAAAACATAGACATACTTTCTACCTAAGAGTTTAATCTATTTGTTATTTTACGAAGACTGGGGGTAGTTCGGAAGCTAACGTCGTGTGACTTCACCTCCTCATAAACACCAACTTTATTCCTGTAATACGTTTGTTATTGTTGCTCATCTGTTTGTGTGGCTCATCTGTTATTGTTGCTCATCTGTTATTGTTGCTCATCTGTTTGTGTTGCTCATCTGTTAGCTGTGTGTTCCCTGTCGTTCCAGGCGAGAAGAAGCTCGGTAAGGTCATCACTCCTGACACCTGGAAGGATGGAGCTCGGAACACAACAGGTGATCTTACATCCTTCTTCGACGTGAAATGACCTGAGAATAACTCTGACAAATGTGGTGCTAGCGAAGCTATAACATCGCTGAATTGTTGAGTAGAAGCAGACTGTTACATAAAGGGGAAAAAACCCTAAAAGTACAAACACATTCCAACTCAACTGCAGTACTCGAGTAAATGTGCTCAGTTACATGTCACTGGTTTTGGGAGCTATTGTGCATAAACCTGGGTTGATTTCTCAATTAAAGCTACATTGGGATTAGGATTGATGATTTGATAGTTACTATA
This sequence comes from Limanda limanda, assembly GCF_963576545.1. NCBI lineage: Eukaryota > Metazoa > Chordata > Actinopteri > Pleuronectiformes > Pleuronectidae > Limanda > Limanda limanda. The sequence goes on along the minus strand of NC_083656.1, from coordinate 10,345,494 downwards.
ACTATAACAATGGTGGAGAGACAAAGCCAACATTGTTCAAGCTTCGGAAAAATATAATTTAGACTGTAGATGACAGAAAACCACATATTCAAGGTGCTTTCGCTTTGCATAAGAAATAAATGTGTCCTTACGTTTTTTTCAACTACCTTTTCCAAAAAGATTGTGTCGGATATTTGTTGTTCATATTAACTAAGATATTCAAATTGGACAACAGCTCACCTTGTGCTACATCTTTCTGAACTGACAAGGACTTTATATGCACATTCAATATTAAAAAAAACCCTGATCAACCACCTTCAGAACCTTTACACGATAACTCACCCAAGCTTGGCTCTCTCTTTTAAATTTTACACTTTGTTTCCCACTACTCCATATTTCTCTTTTTCTTTTAAATGTGAGCCACTGTGATCTAATATGACTTAATTGATCATGTTTAATGGTGTTCTTTCTGCTTCCTTCACTCAGAGGGCGGTGGGCGTAAGCTGAATGAAAACAAGATGCTGACTTCTAAAAAGGCCAGGTGAGGCTTGATGAAGACCGACTTTAGTCACACAAATGTAGGATGAGAACTGCGCTGCTAACAGGCTGAAAAACATCTCTATTAATGGATCTGTGATTTATCTCCCTCAACAGGTTTGATCCTTACAGCAAGACCGGCTTCGCTACCTGCAGGATCTGCAAGAGCTCCGTTCATCAGTCTGGATCACACTACTGCCAGGGCTGTGCATACAAGAAAGGTATAAAGTTTGTGTTGCACTCATGTATTGTCGCTTTGAGAGGTTTATTTTTGATATGGTTGTAGAGGCCAGTGTAATGAGGCAAATGGAGAGGAAACTTTTCTATTAAGTTTGAGATTTTTAATTTTTGGCAGGAAATTAAATTGTCTTACTGAGACTAGTGGAGCAGAGACACTTAAGAATCTGAGGCAATGAGAGCATAGAGAGTTGGTTCATTTAATAATAATGTCTTCTTAATTACCCTCTTTATGCAGTTATGCAGAAAGTTTGTTTTGTTATTCATTTAATTTATATTATTGATTTGAGTTTTCAATTTGAACTCATTGAACTCAATCCTGTTTGTTTGACCGAATTTGCTGTTCCTTTATGTCTGTTAGATATGTAAACATGTTAGTGTTCTCACAGCTTGTGTCCACTGCCCCCAAGTGACCAAAACAGATACTGCAGGTTTAACATAGTGCTAAAAATGCCTTATTTCAAGCAAGTTTGAAGATTATAATGGGTTTTTATGCATGCGCGTAAAGAAAACCATAGAAAACAGTGGCTCTCTGTAAAGAAGAGCATCTCTTAATCGTTTTTCATTTATAAAACAATCTTTATTTGCTCTTTTGTCTACAGGAATCTGCGCAATGTGCGGAAAGAGAGTTTTGGACACAAAGAACTACAAACAGACGTCAGTGTGACAGCGTGTCGAGAAGAGAACTGTTCTGAAAGTGCAGAACGGATGTAATGATGAGATGGAGGTGTTTTTCATCTTGACACATTTTCTTTTTTTGTCCATAAATCCTTGTTGTACATCTTTGTTGTTATTCTCCCCACCTCAGTGAAAGAGTAACATTTGGAGTTGGTTTTATCTCCTTATTGTAGAATATTATATCAAGCTACTGGAACTAATTCAGTGGCCATACACAGGGTAGCCCTGTCCTCTCCATTCACACCACCAGTTATCATCTGTTTATTGAGCCACGGCTTCTTGTTTGTAATTTTTTGTATTTTAAATTAAATACTTTGACCTTTTCTTTTTAACAATAATTGATTTCTTATGTAATTTGTTCTGTGTTGCATTTTTTTTGAGTGAATTAAAGCATTCAGTATGAGGACCTCATCTGTCAGGGATATTTTGTACCTTTGCCTGAAGCAATCAAGGGTTTAATTTTAGCCTCTTACGCACAACATACCCATATTTGTCCTGTACGCCTGTAATAATTGGTTTATTCAAACATAATCACATTTAGAAACTGCATGCTGCACTGTCAGGTGTGACCCCCCTCCTCCTCTCCACATGCTCTCAGAGGTTACAGGTCACAGGCTGTCTGATGACAAGCCCCATGTTTGACATTTAAAGGCCCTGCTCGCCCCAAGGGCTTTAACCACTTGCTTTAATTTTATAGTTATATTGATTCATCCTGTTGTTCCACAAACGGCACCAGGCTTCAGCTGGTTTAGTAAATGTACAGTAGGTAATGTTTGGTTGTCATAAATGCAATGCATTTAACAAAACAAGCTGCTGTGATCTAATATAAAAAAATTGAAAGGTGTAGCTGGTTGTTTACGGTAATTCTGGACTTTAGATTTCCTGATATATAACTGCAATTATGCTGCTATGCCCCAGGGAAGAACCCATTAAATCTTGATGTAGATCTGGATCAGGTTTTTTTAATGTGTTCGTTGATTTCTCAGATAGTTATGCATGGTTCTTAATAAAAAAGATCTAGTGAATTTGAATGCGGTTCCATTAGTAGAATGTTGGGCCTTTATTGTTTATTAGTTGGCAGGATTCAGCAAAAACTGCAGCACAGCTTTGCGTACAATTCTGTGGAGGGGTGGGACATGACCCAAGGAAGATTCCATTAGATTGAATTTGGATAAATAACTTTCTTTAATTTTGTGAGATTGTTTGGACATTTTCACTGATTTCCCAGGGAACAATTCATGGATCTTTTGTTTTAAAATAATCAAACAAGTTCAGTCGACTTATATCTATGAGTGTTTGGGAGTTAGTGTTGTTTGATTTAATTTCAGGGGACTGTTGGGCCTTGGGGGAGGTACGTGCTCTACTGAGTGCTGTTTGTGTTTGCGATTGTTTATGCTAACATGCCAAAGAAGGTGATGAGCATGATTTAACGTTAGCTTGTTGGCATTTAGCTCAAAGCACTGCTGTGCCAATGTACAGCCCCAAATTATCATGTAACTATCGTCTGAATCTTGAAGTTTGAAATCTGTAGAAATTAGTACATAGAATGAAACAGACACTTTTTGTGTAATGTCAAACCATTAGGCTTCATTTATAAAACAAGCACAACACACTGAAACTTTGACCTGGGCTCTTCAAAAGAAAGTTGACAACTTCCATGATGTTTCTATCATTTTATTTAGGCAAAGAATCCCTGCTACAGTCGTCAGCAATAACAGCAAAATGTACTCAGTGCATTATTCAATCACTCGTTGGATTACAGATGTCTAAAAAATTGTCATAAATTACAAATACTTCATAACTTTGTGCAGAATGGACACAGATTGTTAAATATGTTTATATTTGGATGATTTTAAATACAATAACAAAGTATGGGAATGTATCTCTTTGCAAAAGCACCGAAGAATTTCCCATCAGGAAATCAAACTATGAAGTATTGTCACATTACAACATTGCACTCATGAGTTATAAAAACAATTGCCATGTAAGACTGTGAAATATCTAGCAAAGGCACCAAGACTGCGGAACTACATTTACTGTTCACAGTGATTTTCAAATTGTGGATTTCAGCGGCTGGAATTGAAATCTTTTCCCGCTTTAGTGTGGAGTGGTCGAGATCCAGAGTTGGCCCGAATCCTGCATCGAAAAGGCAGCATTACATTTCCTGCTTTGGGTTTTGATGATTTTACCCAAATAGATTAAGATGCGGATCCGGTGTCGCTCAAGAGTTTTTTTTTCGTGTGCTGCTGTGTACGGGGGGGCGTGAGAGTCAGTGGTGGGTGACATCCGTTAGGTCTGCTGCGAAAGAGTCAAGAACTCCTCCCGGGTTTTGGGGTCGTCGAGGTAAACTCCCAGCATGGTGCTCGTCACTGTGCGGCTGTTCATCTTCTGGACGCCTCGCATCACCATGCACATGTGCCTGGAAAAAACGCACACATACACACATGGCTCGGCTTAGTGGTAAGGGGTACGAGGTATGGGTCAGGGAAGAACCCATTAAATGTTGGTGCTGATCCAGACCAGGCAGCAGATCCAGGAATTGTTTTTACATTGTCTTTAACATTGCGGGATTGCTTTTTAATATTTCTAATATTTTCCCAGAAAATAATGAATGGATCTTAATGAAAAAAAATCAGGCATATTTATGATTTATATGAGTGTGTAGAATTTGGTCCAGATTGATTGAATTTAAGTGAACTGTTGGGCCTCGGTGAAAGTATGCGTCAACTTTCCACATTTTGCCTGTGAGGGTTAGGGCGGCGTGTGTGTGTGTGTGTGTGTGTGTGTGTGTGTGTGTGTGTGTGTGTGTGTGTGTGTGTGTGTCTGTGTGTGTGTGTGTCTGTGTGTGTGTGTGTCTGTGTGTGTGTGTGTCTGTGTGTGTCTGTGTGTGTGTGTGTGTGTGTGTGTGTGTGTGTGTGTGTGTGTGTGTGTGTGTGTGTGTGTGTGTGTGTGTGTGTGTGAGATTGCTTACGATGCTTCAATGACCACAGCTACGCCTTTTGGCTGCAGAGCCTCAGATATTCCCATGGCTATCTGCTTGGTCAGACGCTCTTGAACTGAAAGAAACAAAATGAAAGGACTCGTGTTCACATGAAGATACCAGACTGACTATGTTCTGTAGTCACCTGCTGAGACAATGGACATATAGCACCATCTCTGCCATTGCTTACCCTGAAGCCTGCGACTGAAAATCTCCACAATCCTGCAGAAAGCAAAACGAAGATTGATTGCAGATTAGGTGTAATAAATTTAATTTCAATCATTTGTTAAGCTGTTGATTAACTCTGGCATCAGTCCCTGACCCCTAGCTTCAACTCTGACCATCCTGCTGTATAATCCTTCATCTATGAAAGATTCATCATTGTCTGAATCTGTCGAGGGAGATTCAACAGTTTATCCAAAAACAAAGAGGGACTCTGTTACTGTTATTCTGGCTTTGTGTGTTCACACAGATTTTAGGGAAGACAGTGATGGAGACAGGCTGTGATAATAACGGGTGATTCCCACAGGTCCGCAGGGATTTTCTCATGGCTCGAGAGAGCTGAGTTTGGACTTGTGTCTGTGAGTGTGCTCGGTGAGGGGACTAGATTACGCCCAGTGGGCTTAGACCCTAAGCCTCCAGGTCAATGCACTGAGATAACAGAAGAACGCAGCCAAATGGCACTAACACCAGAATCAAATGTGTGTGTGTACGTTAGTGTGCGTGTGTGTGTGTGTGTTGCGTTACCTTGCCAGCTTGCTCAGTCCCACCACTTTTTTGTTGGGGATATACCCGATGTGAACCTGGAGGGAAATACAGCAAAAGTTACACAGACAGACACCCGCTGTACAAACTTGCAAAGACACACACTACACAGACTTACACACAGACACACACTACACAGACTTACACACACTACAAAGATGTACAGATAGTACACAGACTTACAAAACCACTGCACACTGCACAGATACACAGACCAACACACACTGCATAAATGTGCACATTGACACACACTGCACATACTTACAGACACACACTGCACAGATGCACACACTTACCTTTCCAAAGAAGGGCACCAGGTGATGCTCGCACAGTGAAAACACGTCTATGTCCTTCACTATCACCATCTCATCGTGGTCTTCATCAAATATGGCGTTATTCAAGATGTCTGGGGAAACAAACACAAATATTTACGGTTGGAAATTAACAAAAAAAATGTTTAGAGATCTAAAATGAAAGTTTTGAATAAAGAATGTGCTATAAAGTTTGTTAAATCAATGAAAAGGTCCCTTTTCCTGATAACTGATGAGATTTGTCTATAATATTTGCTTGCACTGGTCTACAACATCTTTATGAACTCAAGTAGGGCTTTAGCTTATAATCACTTCCCATATTCTAAAGAAACATCTTCAAACCAAACGTCCCAAATCTCACAGATACTCAGTTTACAACCTCATAGTCACCAAATATCGACATTTTCAATATTTTAAATGGTTGCTGATTGGTTGCTCATCATTAGCGGTAGACCAACTAATGAATTAATCAACTAATTGTTTCGGCTCTAAACTCAGCAGGAGATTGAAGAATCTAATTATAAACAGTAGCTCTGACAAACATGCTGCTTACCCAATAAACATTTACACCTCAGTCAAATTTGGCCTGATTCTCCCATGTAGATGTTCATTTACAGTAAACTACACATTATGCAAGTCAATGCGAGTCAATGCAGCATCATTACTTTGAAAGTTGACTCAATTCCTCTTTATAACAATACAAACCCTAACTCACCCATCCATTTCAGTTCAACCAGATTGAATAGTTTTTTATATTCTATTTTACGCAGTACCATACATTTCATTCGTACAATATAATAAGCATGTTTATCCTCTTTATTTATTTTACTTATTTTATTCAACTCTTTTGAATCTCTTTTGTTTTGCTCTTGTTTAAAACTGCTGTTGACTTGAATTCTCTAGCTTTTCTCTCGCTGTGCTGTAACTCTAGCCGCGGTGCAACAGTTGGTTTTTATCCAGTCTTGCTATAAGTGATGACTTCACATCTAAATGAAAACCTCCGGAGTAGATGGGAGGGTCTGCTCTCACCGTCGATGGTCTCATGGTAGCCCTTGGTGAGGAACTGCATGGCCTTGGCGGCGCGCAGCGGCGTGCGCAGCAGCCCCTGCCGGTCCGTGTCCTCGCCGAGCTCCCGCAGGATGCTGGTGTAGGCGGCCTCCAGCGCCGGTAACCGGGACTTGTCCTCGGACTCCTTGCGGGACGTCTCGTGTTTGCAGAGCACCATGGAGGACTTCATGCGCTCCATGACGTCGATCACGTTCCCGTTGCAGTGGCCGTTCATGATGGGAGCGCTTGGCTGAGAAGTGGAGGATGGAGGGATGAGATGAGAGCAGGTTCCCTTGGGGTCGAGTGATCCTGTCCCCGGTGGTCTCCGCCTTATAAAGCCTCGAACCGGCGGCGACGTGCGCATGCGTTTCCCATTTGCCAGCGTGCCACCTACGTCAAGAGCCCGGGTTTCGTCAGCGGAGTTAAATGTCAACCCGGAGCACCTCCACCCGAACCAGGCGCAGCGTGCAACCGATTCTCCGCGCGTCCCTCTCATCTCTCATCTCTCATCCATTCGTTCTGACTCCTCCACTGGAAACCATCAGACAAACCGCTTTCTCACCATCCCACCATCAGCAGACTCCGCGTGGAGCAAGAGCTGTGTCCGTGCAGTCAGGCCCATTACACCCATGATCTGTTGATTCCCTGAACTATGTGCAGTGGTGACTGAATTATCATGACGTGACACATGCAATGTAAAACAATATATTAACGTCACACCATCATCCTCTAACCCCGGGACGCACCGGAGGTAGAAGCGCCGCGAAAAGCGGTCCGCCTCATGCCCATGTTCGCACCGCAGCAATGCCAACCACCTATTCATTGCACAATATCTAAAACATGTAAATTTAAAAACAAAAATAAACCATAACCATTTCAAATTAAATATATAAAAAAAATTAAATTAAATTAAATAATTTTTTTTTATTAAATTCAATTTAAAAAAAAATGCGCACACATCCTGCGCAGAAGCCCATTGCCCACATCCTGCGCAGAAGCCCACTGCGCACACCCTGCGCAGAAGCCCATTGCGCAGGAATAGAACACAGGTTTTTTAAAAGAACATTTTTTATTCATTTAATTTAATTTAATTTTTCTTTTTTTATATTAAATTAATTTAAATATACATAATGTAATATATTTTGCAATTAATAGGTGAGTGAAATCCTGCCAATTTTAAGAGTTCAGTATATTGCCAGCACGAAGATAAGAAAGATTGGGGATCAAACCCGCAACACCCGTGTAGAAGAACAACCATTCTACCCACTAGGCCAAACCGCCTGCTGATATCGTAAGGAACGAAGCACTATTAGAAGATGGACAAATTATCGTGTGTGTCCGTGTCATTCTAAAAAATATTTTCTACTTTACTACCTTACATAGAAGTTACTTTTATATTTTTGGATTTTAGATACTGGAGGATTTAACATGCTTTAAAAACCAATTGTTAGAGAATAACCCAGTAGTTGCCAAACTTGTTTTATGACGCCTTACAAGAATCACAGTCTGCTGCTGCTTGTTTCCATGTGATGTCCTGAGGCTGCCCCCTGCTGGCTGCTGGGTTCCTCTGCTGCTCTTGCTTGTTTTGTGCAGCTTGTGATTAACTAAAGCTGTCCATAAAAGAAAATCTTTATTATCCTTCAAGGGCAATTTGATGTACAACCAGCAACCAGTGCACGACAAAAATAAACCAATATATACAATGTAAATAGAACACAATATAAATACCCTATAGACTAAGTAGCAGGGGAAAATGAGCTTTTAACAAATTAATTGATAAGTCGACCAACAGAAAATTACCCGTCAACTATTTAGATATTCTAGAAACGTTTCATTCTATTTTTAATTTCCTGTTGTGTTTCTAATTATTAATATTGTTGGTGACATTTCCTTGATGAATGTGTGGAGGTTTTATTACCTCTGCTAAGGAGGACAGGGTTTGTAGTGTGAAGCTAATGAGGTGTTAAATAAAGATGTGATCGAAAACGTCAGACCAAGTGAATCCACTTTATTTCAGCATGAACAGAAAAAAAAGAAGGGAGTTTCCTTTCACCGTTAGCAGCAGGGCATACTACTGGATTTCCCTTTCATACCATGAAGGTTACTCTATCTCTTCAGTTACTGATAAAGCTCAGTTCAATTAGACACACAAAGGGATATAAGAACTGGGGTTAATGAAAATGCAAGAGAATTCAAAACCAACACAAATTAGTCCTCCCCACGTAACACTAAGTTTTACTCAACCTGCGTCCCTGAAATTCAAGTACGTGTCCCTTCTGTATTTCCAAAAACACTTTGAGCATTTTTCCATGGCTGTGACCAAACAGCTGCACTCCAGCTGTTGTCCTGAATGAGCTTTGCTAATGAAAGAATACTGCATAGTCACAAGCAGTATGAACAAAGTGTTATTGAGCAAAGTGTTGTAGTACTTTGAAAAAAATCCAGAAATGAACTGATTTGATTGTACACATGTTGGACTTCACCCTGAAAAATCTCCAAATCTATACAGTAAATAGGTTTAATATTCAGTATGTTGATAGTCAGAGAGGTCCTGAACACAGGCATATCAGTCTCTCTCTGAACTTATTGAGTAAAGGGTTTTCATAGTACTTTGAAAAAAATCCAGAAATTAACTGATTTGATTTTACACATGTTGGACTTCACCCTGAAAAATCTCCAAATATATACAGTAAATATGTTTGATATTCAGTATGTGGGTAGTCAGAGAGGTCATGAACACAGGCACATCAGTCTCTCTCTGAACTTATTGAGCAAAGTGTTTTTACAGTACTTTGAAGTATCCTCAAATGATCTATTCCACAGTGAAAATGTAGGACTTTACTTTGAAAAATTTCCAAATCTATACAGTAAATAATGTTTGATATTCAGTATGTAGGTAGTCAGAGAGGTCCTGAACACAGGCATATCAGTCTCTCTCTGAATTTATTTAGCAAAGTGTTTTTACAGTACTTTGAAGTATCCTGAAATGATCTATTCCACAGTGAAAATGTTGGAAAGTATTGCCCATATTTGAGGCCTGTCATTTAATTTCCCTCTCTTTCTCTCTCTCTCTCTCTCTCTCTCTCTCTCTCTCTCTCTCTCTCTCTCTCTCTCTCTCTCTTTCCCACACTCACACTGAAAGACACTCTTGACAATGGAGAAAGAAAGTATGATCTTGTATAACAACAGGACGTGTTTAATTCTGATGGAGCGTATCTGATGACATTTCTCATGCAGCTCATCCACGGCTGCATGTGTTTTCAGACCCGGAGAGAAGGGATCATGTGTCGTATATTCTTACATGCAGGCGGGTCATTGTTTTTATGCTCAAAAGAACAGAGCATACAAATGCTCCAAGCTGACCTGAGGGTCGTGATGTCAAACACACAGGTTGCTGAAACCGCCACATGCGAGGTGGTCTTTCGGGTCCTGTGAGCCAAGGAGGAACTGAAGGTGGATATAAACTCCTTCTCTGTTAAGTGATGGTTTCAAGACAAGATAGATAGATGCATGGACTCATGGATAGATAGATAGATAGATAAATAGATAGATAGATAGATAGATAGATAGATAGATAGATAGATAGATAGATAGATAGATAGATAGATAGATAGATAGATAGATAGATAGATAGATAGATAGATAGATAGATAGATAGATAGATAGATAGATAGATAGATAGATAGATAGATAGATAGATAGATATAGATGGATGGATGGATGGATTTATGAATGGAGAGAGGGATATATGGATGGAGAGAGAGAGATAGAAAGTACTTCAGTCACATGTCTAGTTTTCGTGTTTGTGTCTTGTTTGAAAGAAATGAAGAAAGAAATGTGTCACTCCACTACAGCTTGGTTGGGTCTCGTTTCCATGGAAACGCGCTACGGTGACGATGGCATGACGCAACTTCCTGCCTGTCCCCGGCGTTGGCGGGAGATTCCAGCATGGCGGTGCAGCCGAAGCACAACTTGTCCATGGACAGCGCGTCCGAACATGGCTTCCTCAGCTTCATCTTCTCCATGCCGGAGAAACCGGACACCACGTTCAGGATATTCGACCGCAACGACTACTACACCGTGCACGGGAAAGACGCCCTATTCGCGGCGAGGGAGGTTTTCAAGACTAACGGGGTCATCAAGCATCTGGGATCAGGTACGTCTTAGCTTCAGGAGCTAGCGTGCAGCTAGCTGGAGTCTGCAAACAGAACGTGTTTTGATGCTTAAAGTCGAGCTAAGCTAGCTGCTAATGCATCCACTGCACCAGCTGCAGCCCCGAGCTTTGCAGGAAACGTCATTCAGCACATATTAGTAATTATAATAACAATACTTTGTATAATAATGTAGCTGTCCATAAGGATCTTGGTTTGAGTTTGGTTTAAGCATTTGAAAAATAGTCAATTATTTTATTGTGTAAAGACCTTCTACCCTTTACCTGCAGCTTTATGTTTATTTAGTCATTTCTATTATGACTGTTATTGTTAATTCTCTCTCTTTTAGTGGACTAGTATGTTCATGGCCTGAGGCGAGTACATCACACTTTAAATCCTTTAACTCTGCTGCCTGTGCACCCTATATTTGAAATGTTCTGAAGAGAGAAATGCATAATAATACTGTTGTGCACCGGCTGCACCTTAAATAAATCATGACGCTCTGAAGTTTGCCTCTCCGTCTCAGTGAGTGTGTTGGTCGACAGGGAGCCGTAAGCTGGAGAGCGTTGTCCTGAGCAAGCTGAACTTCGAGGCCTTCGTGAAAGACCTGCTGCTGGTGCGGCAGTACCGAGTGGAGGTGTACAGGAACCACAGCAAGAGCAGCAAGGAGCACGACTGGAGGATCGAGTACAAGGTATTGGTTGTGATGCTCGTGGCTGTTAGATAAACAGAAGCAATCGCTGTTCTCCCAACCATCGGACTCTCTTCCTGTCCTCCATCTTGTCCTTTGCCTCCACACTCAGGCCTCCCCGGGAAACCTGACTCAGTTCGAGGAGATTCTGTTCGGTGGTGGAACCGGAGCGGTGGGCTGTGCCGGAGTCGTAGCCGTGCGAGTCGCCACAGGAGCCGATGGACAGCGCGCGGTCGGCGTCGGCTATGTGGACGCCGCGCAGAGGACCATGGGAGTGTGCGAGTTTGCAGACAACGAGATCTTCTCCAACCTGGAGTCCATGCTCGTCCAGCTCGGCCCCAAAGAGTGTCTCTTAGCCCAGGGGGACGGCAACGCCGACGGCAGCAAACTACGACAGGTATCGTGAAGTCATTCGAACTCAGCAAAGCTTTATATATTCCTGGAGGGCAGTGAAGGCATCATCTCTCGAATACGTTGGAGGAGAAGGAAAAATCCACGCATAAAGCACTTTTAACATTGCTATACAAGATAATTCGCTTAGCCTCAGTGGTTTGAGTTGGAGGAAGCTGTCACAGCAGGCGTGTGTACACAGCAAATACATGTTCAAACATGAACACACACACACACACACACACACACACACACACACACACACACACACACACACACACACACACACACACACACACGACTGTTGTAACAAACTGTGGTGGTCCAAAAACAATAACTATTGTATTATTATTATTATTATTCCATGCACATTATTCTTATTTGTCTTAAAACATGTCTAGAGCAGGTTATTAAAACTTAATAAACCATCACAGTGGGTCTCAAGTCTTTGTCATAATTGTATGTAGTGTTTTTTATGTTTCTGTATGTTCTGTTCTGTATTTTCTGATTGTGACTTCTTTGTTACAGCCCTCAGTTATTGTAATGACGAATTAAGTAAACGTATTTACTGTGTGTGTGTGTGTAGGTGGTGGAGCGTGGCGGCGTGCTGGTCTCTGACAGGAAGAGGGCCGAGTTCAGTAGTAAGGACATGGTGCAGGATCTCAACAGGCTGCTGCGAGCCAAGAGAGGAGAGCCGACCGCCAGCAGCACGCTGCCCGAGCTGGAGAAGCAGGTGAGCAAATCAAACAGCCTCCTGACGCACGCAGTAACAACATAGAGGCAGTATTTCCTCAGATTGTGAAGGCTTGAGGCAAATTTTTGATTTAGGATACTTGGCTAATTATAAGAAAAACTAAACATGTGACTAGAGTCTCTGTGTGATTTCATTCTCAGGTGGCGATGTCCTGCCTGGCTGCAGTCGTGCGTTTCCTGGAACTGCTCTCCGACGAGTCCAACTTCAACTCCTTCAGTCTGACCACTCTGGACCTGGGTCAGTACATGAGACTGGACAATGCTGCAGTGACCGCGCTCAACCTCTTCCAGGTCAGTGCCAGGAACCAGGACAAAATGCCACAGAGGTAGTTAGTTTGGGTTTTATAAACACAGCCTGGAGAATCCTGATCCCTCAGTACAAAGAAGGAAGGAAAGAAAGAAAGTTTAAGAAGTCTGTCTTGTGAGAGATGTGTGAACCGAGTAGCTTGTGATCACACAGCTTAACGGTCGATTACACGTACAAACCTTCGACTCCGGTTCTCGTCCAATCTGTCCGCTTCCTTTTGTCGAGGCAAATTACAGCGTGGATTTGAACTATTGTGAACTCTGACCTGTGATACTCGCTTCACATTCTCCTACATGTGACCAGGCCATCAAGCTGCGCTCCCACTACTGGAATGTCCAGCAGATTTAACTCCTGATTCGTGCCCTTGGGAATCGGAGGTGAAATCTGGTCTGGGACCTTTGAGGGGTAACGGTTCACACTGAAGATAATCCTTCATTTAATATCACTTTAAAAAAATCATTAATACAATAGAGCAAGTGATGTGAAGTGGTGTGTCTTTGCCCCTGGAGGGAGAATCTGTGCGTCATAGTGTGCATGTGTTTGAGATTAGAAAGTAGAATTTCTGGGAAGTTTCATTTCCATTTTTAGCCCAATTTTAAAATTGGTCAGGATTTCAAAAGCAAATCCCTTGTTTGGTTGGTTCTCACTTTTGTTTTTGCCTCTGTGATATAAAAACAAAACCCTTGATGTGGACCAGTGATATAACTCGACATGTAACTGATCTGTGTTACCCAGGCTTCACCTGACGACACCAGCAGAAGTCATTCCCTGGCCGGTCTGTTGAACAAGTGCCGCACACCGCAGGGCCAGCGTCTCGTCAACCAGTGGATCAAACAGCCTCTGATGGACCGAACCAAAATAGAGGAGAGGTAATGACACGTCCACAGCCAATCAGGGCCTGTTTTAAAGAGGGCGCTGGATAAAATAAAGCAGATTGAAATCAAACTCTTTCAACTTAATAAATTAAGCTTCAGTTTTTGGATCACAGGAAAAGAAGTCATCACTGTGATCAGCCACAAACCCTGAAGAACTTAGGGCCAGAAAAAAGCTTGTTGGGGGACGTTCCTTGTGTTCTTCTTTTAAAATAACAGTGTGAAATGTTAGGACTCGTGTTTGTGTCACTATTGCTTGTTATTGATAAATCTGCAGATTATTTTCTCGATGAATCGTTGATTTGTCTGGTCAGAAAACAAAGTCCTCAAATGTCTCTTTTTGGAAACGCCAACTATTATTTGATTATCACAACAAGTGAATTATGATTAATGGACTTTTTAGCTGTAGCTTATTAAGCTTGATTGGATCATTGATTGAGATCATTGGACAAATTTGGAGGATCCTCTTTGACATTTCACTCTATGTGTTTTTGTGTGTGATTATGTGTGTGTGTGTGTGTACACGCAGGTTGGACTTGGTGGAGAGTTTCGTGTGTGACTCTGAGCTCAGGCACACCTGCCAGGAGGACTTGCTGCGGCGCTTTCCCGATCTCCACCGCCTGGCCAAGAAGTTCCACCGTCACACTGCTACGCTGCAGGACTGTTACCGCGTCTACCAGGCTGTGACCCAGATTACCCCCCTCGCCGCGGCCATCGAGAGATCCTCAGGTACATCACGTAAACCTGAAGCCACCGAGTCAGTGAAAACACATTCTGCTGAAAACTTCATAACCTGACACAAGGACATTTTGCACAACTTTGCTTCATTCACTTATGATTTTCCTGGTCACAGCATGACCCCTGTTTGTTTGCATCATACTATTTTGTCTAAATTGGTTTTATAAAAGCAGATGAAGGCATGGTGCCATTCATCCAGGGTTTCCAGAGAGTCTTAAAAAGTCTCAAAAAAGTTTTAAATAATTAAGTCATCTGAATTTAAGGCCTCAAAAGTCTTAAATATGTCCTCCCTACTAGTGTTGTCACGATACCAAAATTATGACTTCGATACTATACCTGCCAAAATATCACGATACTCGATACTTTCGATACGATACCACCAATACGATACAATACCACAAATACGATACGATACCACAAATACGATACTGGTATATTTATTTATCATAGTAATAAATAAAACATCTGTAAGGTTCCCTTTTTTACCAGCTTGTTCCTGCCCAGCTTTTTGAACACTTAACAAATGGTATTCATATTAGTATTAGCCTACAGCAAGATATAAATGAAAACTACATAGTGACATCATAGCATTGATTATATACGGCTATGCAGGCCTATTGTCCGTATCTGACTATATGACTACATAGTTATTTCCACAAGAGTTACATAATTTTACAGATGTGTGTTTGAGGTGAAAAAAAAGTAAAAACATGCCACCTGAGCGAGTGAGTGGGGGCGGGGCCTGTGTGTGTGTGTGCGCGCTGTCTTGGCGCGGGACAGCGCGCGCGCACACGCCCGCTCCTGGTTTTTCATGCTGGCCTGATACGATGATTTGACAAATGAACGTGACGTTCCCGTTGAACATATGAACACTGCACAGGGAGGGGCCGAGGAGCCGCGGGATGAGACACCGGAGAAACAACGACTTGTTTTACTGCTCCGCCGTGAAAGAGATGCGGACGTTACAGTCCCGCGTCACACACCCCCCCCCCCCCCCCCCCCCCTCACGGTCCCGCCTGTATGTCTCCCCCCGTTGCGCCACACAGTTTGAGAGAGAATCACTTCCAACAAGCCGAGGACGGTCGGCTCGGCCATGTCTCCCCTCCTCGCTGTGAGTGAGGACTGCCTGTTGCATGTAAATGGTAAATGGATTTGTATTTATATAGCGCTTTTCTAGTCTGATGATGACCACTCAAAGCGCTTTACAGTACAGTTTCACATTCACCCACTCATACACACATTCACACAGTGCATCTATTCGCAGCACTTAGTTATTCTATGGGGGGCCATTCAGGGTTCAGCATCTTGCCCAAGGACACTTCGGCATGCAGATGGTTCAGACTGGGGATCGAACCGCCGACCTTCCGGTTGGAGGACGACCACTCTACCCCTCAGCCACAGCCGCCCATGTGTGAGAGCTGGGTAGCCCCGCCCCTCGCAGTCAATGCATGCAGGCGGCGGGACAGGGAGCGGAGCAGAGAGTGCGCTCTGACTGCTGCTATTTTAATAAAGTACCGGTACTAAAAATATGCTAAACCGTATCGTTTTTTACGTAAGGGTACCGCGGTACCTTTCTAGTACCGGTACACCGTGCAACACTACTCCCTACTAGGTCTTTAATATATTTACGTGGGTTTTAAGTATGTTAATGTTCATTTAACCCTACATCTGTTGTGCTTTAAAAATACATTTGGAGTATTTTAAGAGTTTGGGGGCCGTGCAAAGACCAACTTTCTCTGCCCGTAGGTTGAGAGACAACTTGTTTCAAGGGGTTTTCACTTCTTGTCTACTTCATCTTCAATTATGGGAAAGTAAATCTTAAATGTAATTGATTCTGGTTTCAGAGAGACTTATAATTAACTTGCAGTAACCCTGTCATCATACCAGGTCGTTTGAAGAACTTAACACAACTCTGATTTGTTATGATCAGTGAAAACCTTTAGAATAATGATCCATCATTTTGTCAAAGATTTGCTTAAAGAGTCAGAGGTGCAGATGCATTTTCTCTTCAGTCTGTCTGCTCACATTGGAGCTGGAGCCCGGATGCCATTAGCTCTCATTGCATAATGACTGGAAACGCATTTCCTCTGCGAAGCTCAGTTGAAGCTGCAGATGCTATCATACCTGATTACATCATATCTTTACTCCAGGCCGACGTTCCGACTCTAAACAATATATCATCATTAATTTCTGACGTGTGTGTGTGTTGCAGGCAGCCACCAGGTTCTGCTGGAGGCCGTGTTCGTCTCCCCTCTCAGAGACCTGCACTCCGACTTCATCAAATATCAGGAGATGATCGAAACCACACTGGACATGAACCAGGTCCGATCTTTCACGCTCTCACACTCGAGGAGAAACGGAAGGCTGATGCTCTGTGCTTTGTGTCTGCGTGTCATCGATTGTACATATTGTTTACACGGCTCCTCTCTCAAACGTTGTGTGCACCGTGCAGATCGACCACCACGAATTTCTGGTGAAGGCGTCGTTCGATCCGGTGCTGAGTGAGCTGAGAGAAAAGATGGACACGCTTGATAAGAGCATGCAGGCAGTGCTGAACAGCGCGGCCAGAGAACTAGGTAATTACACACACACACACACACACACACAGTTTATCCATTAATCAAACAGAAATGTTTTTGTTCCTCGCAACAAAGTTGGACACTGTATTTTCAGGGTGCGGCTTCACGCGCACATCTGCTGATAAGGTTTCCTTTTTTTATTTTATGTGGTGTGATTACAAATGCCAGAGCAAGTCGATTTCGCCGTGCTCATGTGATTAACAAATCTTTCTCTTTGTGATGAATTCTTCGGATCCCTCTGAAAGATAAAAAATCTGACTGAATGAACGTCTGGTATGTTGCGTAAAAAATAAGTTTCTCAAAAATCAAAGCTAGAACCTTAGACATTAACATTTCCTGTGCATTCCTCATGGAGTCAAAGGTTGGCGTCATAGGTCATAAAATCCCACCTCCATGTTGGTGGATGGGATAATTTAATTTTTTAACAGTACACATCAACTAAATAAATAAACAGAGAGTTTGTCATTTTAGGTAGTTATTATCACGTGAAAGTGTTCATTCTTTCTGATTCATTTTTATTTTTGTTTTAATTTGTTGTTTGATCTCCTACAATCAGCTTGAGCATGATACCATGGCTTCATCCCCTGATTGCTACTGTGTGAACTCTAGCTCGTTTGCATCCGGGATGTTTTGGCGGCGTCCATCTTAATAGACAGTCTTTGATCGAGCCAGCTCAAGTTAGAGTTTTAGTTAATGAGTGATCTTTTCACACAGGAAGTCAGTTGAGGTTCACTATCGAGGGTAGACTCAGAGGTGGAGGGAAAATGTGTCTCCTCTGGAGCTGGAGAATGTTGTTAAGGAGGGAAACCCAGATCACAAGCAGGGAACTGATGGCTATTTGGCAAATATACTGTTTTCATATGTGGATGTGGTTTGACTTTCAGTTTGAGCTCATAACAGTAACCTTGTGTTTCAGGTCTAGACGCCGGTAAGACGGTGAAACTGGAGTCGAATGCGATGCTGGGCTTTTACATGAGAGTCACCTGCAAGGTGGAGAAGAATCTGAGGAACAACAAGAAGTTCACCACACTGGACGTCCAGAAGAACGGAGTGCGTTTCACCAACAGGTCCGTGTCACACACTCACACATGTTAGCCGCGGACAGAGGCGTTCATGCTGTCAGCTGAGGCTCTCACATGTCCACAGCAAACTGAGCTCTCTGAACGAGGAGTACACCAAGAGCAGGGAGGAGTACGAGGAGGCGCAGAACGCCATCGTCAAGGAGATCATCAGCATCGCCTCAGGTGAGGGCGCTCGTCACATGCTGCTCACGCCATCTCGTCAGCACGACATCGATTTGAAAAATGTAAAAAAAAATGACCTTGTCTGCACGACATCGATTTGAAAAATGTAAAAAAAAATGACCTTGTCTGAGCTTCGTGGACATTATGAATTACACAGAGTCTGTCTTTATGTGAACCTTTCAGTAATTGATTTCATTCACAATCCTCTACAAATGCCAGAAAACAGCACAGTGCTAATGACCAGCCGGTGGTCAGACGTTATTCTTTACTCGCGTATCGACTGACATGCTGCAGTTTCCTCTCTAACCATCCCTGGAATGCTTTCATACACCAGGCTACGTGGACCCCCTGCAGACGCTGAGTGACGTGATAGCGCAGCTGGACGCAGTGGCGAGCTTCGCCGTGGCGTCCGTCTCCGCCCCTGTGCCGTACGTGCGGCCACGCCTCCTGGCGGACGGCTGCAGGCGCATGGAGCTGCTGCAGGCCAGGCACCCCTGCATGGAGACAGACCCGGACACGGCCTTCATACCCAACGATATCACCTTCGTCCACGGAGAGAAGAACTTTTATATCATAACAGGTAAAGAAGAGCCAGTGGAAGTCCCGTCTCCCATCATATGGTACAGTGGCAGTTATTAGCAGGAGCTTTAATCACCATCAATTTGAGAATTAACTCAGAAACTTAACCTCAATATGTCTTGGTATTCAAGGAGGTATTTCTCAGTGCATCCTCTCAGTATGATCTCAGACTTTATATGTAAATGGACCTAGATACCCAGTCAAGAAAGTGACATGCCTGAAACGTGTATTCTCTCGACTGACCAGCAGGGCGCGAGTCCACTGGTTGCCAAAAGTCCCTTTCTATTGAAGTCTATGAGGATTTGACCTGATGTTTGATGATAAAGCATGATTGACAGCCAGCAGCATCCAATGGGTGCAGGTTGCCAGTGTAGGTGGACATGCAGTGTCCTCGAGGTCTCCCTCAGGCTCCACCCCCTGCTCCTTCAACTACTCACCTATGGTTTCAAATAACCAAGATGGTGCTGGACAAAATACTAAACTTAATGTTTTAAAATGGCTCGTACACATTGTTTCGATAGGTTTTAACATGTTCATCACCCTGCCTTTTTACTTCAGATATGAAAGGAAAACTGGGCCTGGACCTAATTTCATGGGTTCATGTTGGAAACACTTCTCTGACCCTCCTCTCTTCCTGTCTGCAGGACCGAACATGGGAGGCAAGTCGACGTTTATCCGGCAGGTGGGTGTGATCGCTCTCATGGCTCAGATCGGCTGCTTCGTGCCGTGCGAGAAGGCGGAGCTGAGCGTGGTCGACAGCGTCCTGGCCAGGGTGGGAGCTGGGGACTGCCAGGTGAAGGGCGTGTCCACCTTCATGTCCGAGATGTTGGAAATCGCCGCCATCCTCCGGTACGAACACGCACACACTCATTGATAGCTTCAGCACAAGTGGCTCTCGCCTGGTCTCACATGTCGGCTCTCTGTTCCCTCCAGCTCGGCCACGGAGAACTCTCTGATCATAATCGACGAGCTCGGCAGAGGCACGTCCACGTACGACGGCTTCGGGCTCGCCTGGGCCATCAGCGAACACATTGCCTCCAAACTCGGCGGCTTCTGCCTGTTTGCCACGCACTTCCACGAGCTGACGGCGCTCGCAGCACATGAGGCCACCGTTCACAACCTGCACGTCACGGCCCTGACCTCCCATGACACGCTCACCATGCTGTACAGAGTCAAACCAGGTCAGACAACATGTGGTGTCACACATGCATTTGTGGTTTTTATTCCTCATGGGACTCTTCAGCTTTTTCTAACCATGACCGATGGAAAGTAAAATAAGGGAACAAATCATTTCAGCTCCATAACTTGATTTAAGCCATTTTCACACATGGAATTTGCGTCGTCTGCCTGTTTAAGTGATGCTTTTAGTTATTTTCACAGAGCTGATTTTGAATGAATCTTTTACACATTTATTTCGGAATGCGCATTCATACAACAAGTCACAATGCTCTCAAAGTATTTGCCACTTGTTGCCAGATAAATTTCTCAACAGTAACGAGTTATATCTCTTCAGAAAACTAGATTTTTTTCCAAAATGCAAGACTTCAGGGTTTTTGATTATTTCCAATTCGTTCCAACACTGTAAGCATGAAGGAAGGTTAATGACAGCCGGCTGCTCTCACTGTGGTTACACACTGATTTATTTTTATTTAATCTTTCTGTGATTGAACTCATGACTTTTATACAAAATTGACTGGTGCTTATTCAAGCATGAGAACATCATCTTAAAATGTCATCCTCATCTAATGAGTTATATATCATTCCTTTGGGAAAATGTCTTGTGTAGATTGATAGACGTGGATTTTGTTTGACCTTTACTCCAAAAATGTAAGTATTTGTTAGTGAGAAAAAAATAAAGTTTTCTCGGTTGGTGATTAATTGATCAGAAAAATGAGAGTTTCAGAACTTGACGCGACCGTACCTGTGTGTCCAGGTGTGTGCGACCAGAGTTTTGGTATCCACGTCGCAGAGATGGCCTCTTTCCCGCCATCTGTGGTTGCCATGGCGAAGGAGAAGGCCGAGGAGCTGGAGGAGTTCCAGGAACCTGCGGGGGGGGCGTCGACACAGGAGGAAGGGCCCGAGGCGAAGAGACGACTGACAGAGAAACAAGTACTGAGTTTGACTCTTTCTAACTGGAAACTGAAATCTTTCTATCAAGGACCTGTAAACCTGTATAAACATGTACAAATGGACTATGAGATAAGTTTAAGCAGGTTCATTAATATAATTGTCAACTAAATGCTATGTTGTTTATGTCAACAAGACTGTTAACAAAGATGTACGAGACATCTCTATTACCTCCTGTTGTACAAAACTAAAGCCAAAATATCGTGGATATGAACGCTGCCGTGTTGCTTCCATTTTTCTAGCATCAAATAACTAATGAAGCCAAACTTAAGAATGAACATGAACAAACATCCGAACCTGGGTGTATTGAATTTGCTTTGTAGTGCAGGTCAGACCATGGATCACACATTTGTCTAATTATCTCTGAAACCATTTGAATGTAAATCTACTCGTGGCCTTCTTTTGTAAAACTGATGCCCTTCCTCTATTCGCCAGGCGGGGGAAAGCCTGATCCTGACCTTCCTGGAGAAGGCGAAGTCACTTCCTGCCACCATGAGCGAGGCGGAGGTGAAGGCGGAGCTGAAGAGAATGAAGCAGGAGCTGGCAGCTAAGAACAACACGTACATCAAAGACATCCTTTCCCGATGCGTCAAAACCGTTTGAGGATCAACAAAGATTAATTTCATGTACAAACACATCGGCACACTGACACTGTATAGTTTTTCAATAAAGAAATATTCCTGAATTTGCCATGAGTTTGTTTTTCTGAGCCAGTTGCTGTGTAATGGGCGATTTTCAAGGACATCTGATCAACAGCCACTAAGTCATGTTTCGTGGAAACGACAGTTGTACTTGGAATTGTTTTCCTTTAAATGTGCGTCAGACAAACATGTTATTTATCTTCTGTGGAAATGTAAGTAATTGCCAACACTCAGTGTTGGCAACAACAAACTGAAACTAACTCGGTTTGATGCCGAGCTTTAATAAATCCTCCCTCCATGTCAGTGTTGTCACTGAAACTACTTTAGAGGATGTGGTTTAGGTCTCTAATATGAATGGGGTGGTCGAAATAATAGGAACACCTGTCCAAATAATGCATTACAATTAACTGCAACCTCCAAAATTGCTTTTTACTCAGTTTACAACAAACATTAAAGTGACGTTTGTTTTTCATAGCTGCTCTTTGAATTCAAATCCGGATGTTACATTTTTACCCGAAATACAGCCTGATATTTTCCATGGTTTTGACTTAACCTGTGTCGAGGAATTTATCTGATCTGCGTTTGTGTGTCAGCAGGATAACACAAAAACGACTCAGTCAATTTCAATGAAATTTTATGAAGGCATGGGGAATGACTCAAGGAAGAGCCCATTACATTTTGGTGCGGAGCCAGGACTTTCTAACACTTAATTTGCAAGCACATTTAGGGGACGGATAATTATGAGTGGGCAATTTGTTGCAGATCCAAATAATATCTGGTTCTAGTGAATCTTAAATGTGGTTTCATGAAGTGACTGTTGGGCCCCTGGCGGAGGTACACTCGCTACCATCAAATTTTATTTGCAGTTAATATCTTCTGTAAATTTCCCTTATTTGCAGCAACCTGACAAATCACATTTTGTAGATCAAACAATCAAACCAGAGCAATGATGGCCCCCCTCAAAACAAGAATATGCTCTAGACTTTGAAGATGCACTGCACACTTTGAGATCTTGCTCAGTTGCTTCCTCTGAGGACGTTTCATATTTTAATATTTCAGGTTTCACAAAGGTCATCTGAAAATGGATTCTGTGATAAAGGACCAGCTGTGTAAAATGCAAAACTTTTTTCCCGTTCTTCTCAGGAGCTACTGTGCAATGAAAAGATTCTGTTACTTAAGTCTGAGCATTCACATTAATATCAAGTTTCCAAACTCATGAGCAGCAGCAGAAGTTATTCAACATGTGATCACTTGTGTTACCTAAGCAGCTTAAACAGCATCACAGCTTTTAGTGGTGACTCTGCAGAATGTGGATTTCCATCATGGCGAGTGAATTTACGAGACGGACACCTCTGATCTAATAAAGTTTTATTTTCTTAGAAATGGTCAGTTTCCTGTTTTCTTTTTTTGTCTTTCTAAGAAAGTATACCCCTTTTTGAATTCCAACTAGCATCTACATAATGGTTATTGAATACTTCACAATATATTAAGTCTAGATGTTATGGTACATGCATACGATTCAGGCTGCATGAGGAGCCACAGTCACCACGATACACGGGGGAGGGGGGGGGTGATGTAGGGGATAGGGGTACTGCAGATTGACTCATCAGTTTCAGTTAATAGGAGCTCTGGCACCTCCTATTGGAACCCTCTCCACAAAACACTGACTGCATCAACTTATAAACATATACATATACACACACACACACTTTCACTGTACACAACACACATTTACACACGCGCATACACACCTTTATACAAGTGTGGAGTCCCTCCACCTGCCATTGAAGCTAATATACTGGAGAGGGTCATTAGTGTTAAACGAGATTCTCTTTCACAGAAAGAACTTCACCACTGGGACGTCAGAGTCTCTGCAGTTTCTCTGGGTGTCGGGGAGGGGGGACGCTAACCAAAGAAAAATAATAATTATAATAATATATAATAAAATAAAAGACATTCAAATACAGTCAGCTCTTTGCTTGAAAATACAAAACTACATGAGAAAGCATTGAAATAAAATCCATTGATCAGAACCTTTTCTTCTTTTTAAAAAAAAAAAAGCCCAAGTGCTCCATCACACACACACACACACAATCTTTCTCTTTATCCACACACAACAGAGCGACATCCTCCCATCCGTTGCCTAGTTACAACTGCATGGGCAGCCAATGGGGATGGCAGCTGCGAGGAAGCAGGAAGTCTCTTTGACAGCAGTTCTTGTGAAGAAGAAGAAGAAGAGGGCTGGGAATCGAGGATTTACATCGGGGGTGGGGGGGGGGATTTCGTGTGCTGCCAAAACAGCGCAGGCCGCCATCGGCAGCCCCTCTGCATAGCCCTTCTCCTCCCTGCCTACAGACTGCAATAAGAAATACTCGGGTGAGGAATCTCTTGTGGCCATTCTGTCAGTCTACGCTCAGCTCCACTGCTCCCTCTAGTGGAGTCTTGACTCTGCTGCAGCGAGTCGGGCTGCAGTGGGCAGGAAGCTGCTTCCTCTGCAGCCTTTCACCTTGATCCCGTCTGAGAGCGCCACAATCATAGAGTCTCTCTGGGTACTTATGGCTGCACGTGGATGTGTGTATGTGAATGTGTGTTTTAAGTGTGTATGTGGGTGCGTGTGCATGGCCGTGTGCAATGTAATGTGTTTGTATGCTTATGTGAGAGAGTGTAACTCGACGGGATGCTTTCAGTTATGTTGCAGAGTGTTGGACTCGATGGGTGGCGCTGAATCATACAGAGTGTCCGTGTCGTGTGTGGGCTCGCCGGCCAGCGTGCATGGGTTGGACAACGTTCCTGCGCCGCAGTCACAAAAAAACCTGAGAGGGAAAGAAACCAAGGATTAACAACCACAGTATTATTGAAATAAGTGAAAGAAGATGTCAAAACAAGTTGATAAAATAATGAAAATACATTTGGTTTTTGAGATGTGATCTGTTGCTCAGAGTCTGTTCCCAAAATAAGATATTTGTCAGCAATGCCAATAAGGAAGTAAAACTTACCGGTCGTGCCGTATAAACTCTACATCATGTCCTTGGTGGCATTTTTTGATGCAGTTAACACAGATGGCGTTCCTATCTGTCGTGTTACAGGTGTGACATCTGCAGAGAAAATACATTATATACATCTTAAACTTCTTGTTTTGTCAGAAAGTCAACCCTTTCAAAAAATCTTTTATATCATACGAGGAGAAAAGGCAAAAAGTCGTCAAATCTGAGTGAAAAAGTAATGTTTGACATTTTTGTTAAAAATAACTATTACAATTGCTGGAGATTAATCTAAATATTAATTGCAGCAATAAACAGTTTATTAGGAAGTTTATTTCTGTGGTGTACCTGTAGAAGTCGTGCATGGGGTAACTGGTGTAGCTGGAGATCTTGTAGAGACACTGTCCTCTGCTCACCGCCTTCTCAATTGCATCCTGGTTATTCAGAATCTTATTATCTGATATAGGAGGAACAGAAAATAAAGGTTGTGAATAAATGGTTGCCATAAAACAGCAAAGCTTGTGACCAGCCTGAGTTTAACTTCAATAACACAAAGCTGCATTTTACCTTTCATAGTGACGTTGACTCCTGAGGCTAGAAACAAGCCTCCGAAGCGGTTGTTGAAGATCTGGTTTCCCTCGAGCGTAGCTGTGGCGTGGTTGGTGATTTCAATACCTGCGTAAGGAAGAAGATAAAATCGGCCATCAGTACCAAAAATGTATATTAACAAGGATGTTATTCGTGGCTACATGGAGATTATTTTTGAAAAAAGCTAACCAGCAGCAAAGCCGTCAAAGATGCGGTTCTTCCGGAGGATGGGATGGCTGTTGGTGCTGATCAGCACGCCAGCCTGAGCGTTCCTGAAGATGTCGTTCTCTTCCAGCAGACCTACGGAGAAAAAGGTAACACACACCAAACTATAAATATCCAGGAGTAAAATCCCAAGTAACAAAGACCAGGGTAACAGGAAAGAAGATGCCAAAGTTCGAATGTGTCCTCGTCATATCTTCCAAACAGAGAGAATAGTTCAGAAGCTATGTGATGTTTTCTGATCGTTAACAAAGACTTTACAGATCACACTGCAGTACCTCTGCCTCCATTGAAAATGCAGATGCCTCCATCTCTGCCGTCATGTATTTTGTTTCTTCTCAGCGTTGGGTTGCTGTCCGTCTTGATCCACACTCCTGCCATGGCATTGTCAAAGATTTCATTGTCTTCGATGAAGCCCAGACCTGATACATTAAACAGCTGGATTAGACACAGATGAACACAAACACACACACACACACACACACATCATATGAGGCAGAAGGTGGTAAAATACAGACCTGAGTTGTAGACTAAGATCCCCCCATTCTGGCCCCCCCATATCTTGTTGCGCCGGATCTTTGGGTTGCTCCCCGTCCTGTCAAGATTCAACAAAAACATTTAAAATCAGAAAATTTACAAAACTATGTGCTTAAGCTCCTATTTTGTATCCTCACTGCTGAGAGAGAGGGGGGGTTATCATTACCTTATTTGTACACCCGAGTACATGTGATTGTAGATGTCATTGTCTTCCAATACACCGTGCCCATTGTCATAGAAATATACACCAACCTAAATGGAGGTAAATGGAAATAATCAAAACACAGAATGAAGCTATAAAATATCTTAAAAGGAAAGTCACAGCAATGACACTGTAGTTCAAATGCATAACTTTATATTTGCAGTAATGTAAAATACAAAAAGACGAGAACACAATTTCTGAGGATTAGACCCCAGCTGAGTGAGGACTGCAATCTCATATCAATAATGATCCAATAAACATAATGAAAGCCAAAACAAATGTACATGATCCAGTACATCTGTCACTTAACCACAATTCAATTACAAGCCCGAAAAATCGAATTACAACTATAAATGTATTATAATACTCCGAATATTTGACCTGTTTGCCGCTATGGATGCGGTTCTTGCGGAGGACCGGAGTGCTGCCTGTGGTCACCCACACTCCGGCCAGCGTGTTGCTGTAAACCTCATTCTCCTCGATCACCCCCTGGCCTTTTTCATGCTAAAACACACAAAGAAACAGCTGTAAAAAAACCCAGGTCTGATGAGAGTTAAATATCTGACGGAAGTAGTTTCACACTGATGAGTGAATTTACCACATAGATGCCTCCGTGCTGTCCATCGTGGATCTTGTTGTGCCTTACAATGGGGCAACTGTTGGTTCGAATCTGGATTCCCGCCAAGGCATTACCATAGATATCGTTGCTCTCTATCAAACCCCGTCCATCTCCAAATATGTACACCCCTCCTTGGTTACCGTTGAATATAGCATTTCCCCTGAATATACAGGAAATAAACAGTCACAATCTTGGAGAGGACAGGCATAACAACACAAAATGAAAAGATGCAAACAAGGTGCAATATTTGTTGTTCTACATTTACATCAATATCATATTCGATCTTCGCACTAAAGTTTAATCTTGTACCAAACCAATACCTAGATAGCAAGTGCCTGTCCAGGTTTAATCAAGATGCTGTTCCTGTGTGAAGTGCGTGTTCTCACCGTATCGTCGGGTCACTGTTGGACGTGATCCACACACCGGCAAAGTTATTAGCATAGATTTTGTTCTCTATAAACTGTCCCCGCCCCTTCTCGTGGACATAGATGCCTCCTGTTTGGCCATGATGGATCTCACAGCGCACCACTGTGGGGTTGGCGTAGGCCTTCACCTCAAAGCCTGCTATACGGTTCCTATGGATGTTACAGTTCTCAAAGTAACCCTGAAACATGGGAAAGAAGGCATATATGATAAATGGTCAGGTGATCCTTCAAGTAAACTGTATGGCATGACATCGCTATTGAGTATTTACCATGCCGTGGTCGAAGGTGAACACTCCGACATCTCGTCCATGGTGGATGTGGTTACGTCTAATGATGGGATTGCCGTGGTTTTTCACCCAAATTCCTGCTAGCGCATTGTTGCTGATCTCATTGTCCTCATAAATCCCCTGTGAGAAAAAAACAAATCTTCAAGTGAGAATCAAAGCTTGTATGTGTGAGAGCATTCATTGTGAACCATGTGTGCTTTTAAGGGGGGGGGAAGAGAGGTTCTCATTACCTGTGCATGGTCTGTGATGTAAAGGCCTACGTTCTCACAGTCGCTGATGTTGCAGTGCTTGATGGTCGGACAGGCCCCTTGGCCACTCACACATACAGCTGAACCCACTATACACAGGGGTAACAGAGGGTCACGAAAAAGTAGGACAAAAATAATGATCACTTTCACTTTCAAATGATCTGTCAGTTGCTTAACAATCAATAAAAAATCCAAATAGGCATTCAATTCACAGTGTTACAAACTAATGCTGCTGTGATTGTCTCCCATCCGGTCCATTCCACTATTTTATATATGTAACCAGCTCGATTTGTTTTATGCATCTGCCACAGCGGTCACATTCATCTAATAAACAGCTAATTTGTAAAATATTCTACCATCCTGAGACAGAAGCTACAATTATAAACTTTAATTGTCTGCTCCCTGCAGCTCAAGAGCAGAGTCAAATCAGAGTAGGAAAGTCTTTTCACATAAGAAAGATGACCAGCAAAGCAGAGGTTTCGGTTTAAAAGTGATGGTGGTACAGGCAGGAAGAACATTTGGCAATAGTTCAAATTTAACCCGAATACCAAAAGGTAACGTGAAGGTGACAGCATCATGAGCTACTCATCACACATGTTACTCCAAGATGATGGTGTCTGCAGCAAAAGCCTTTTTTTGATAATTGTCTTGATTAATCAGAAATGGCAACGAAAACATTTCCTCACCATGACATCTCTGACATTGACAATTCAAATTTTGTGAAATTTATAAAAACTAATAGTAAATCTAATCAGGCACACTGTCTCTGAGTATGTCAGACATGTGGGCAACTATCAGGGAAAGAATTTTTGGGAATCCACAAATAAATAAAACCACAACTAGTAAAACTAAAATCGCTTGCAGGACATAAAATGTATTGTTGCCATATGGTTAATGCTGGTAACATTTTATGTCCAAATGGTTTAATCACTTGATTAAATTAAATTGAGGTGACTAAAAGTAACCATAATACAGTTACATTTTGCCTTTGGGACAGATTCTCAATTTCCTTATTTAGAAGCTACTTAATAAAAGTAGGTGCCCCAATGCTTTTTTATTTCCCACCCAAGACCCAAATAACTACTTTACTCTTGAATTTAAGGACCACACTGATCACTTAGTGATACGACAAAACAAAGCAACATTGTGCTTTTCAAATCATAGAAACCAAACGGTTGAACAGCCAAATCATCTCTACATTCATTTTTGAGGCTGTACAAGTGTGATGTAAATGTGATCACTGCATGTGTGTTACCTGTGCAGGTGGAACGGATGATGCAGTGGTCGATGTTCGGGCTGCAGTTGACTGTGATCTCCAGACAGTGGTGGGCGTTGTGGTGCTGCGCCGACTTATCATCGGGATTAAACTGCGGAGAGGAAAGCAGCAGAGGTCAGACAGAGGCTGAGTTTACTCACAACACGTCAAGCTTCTGTCCACCCACCACATCCACACTGGACTTTGCCTACTAGAGGCATCAGTTCGACAGATTATTGAAGCCGATTACAGAATATAGTCAGAAAACAACTCACAGCAGCAGACAGAAAATAATATGATTCTCAGAGTGTGTTTTTTTATGCAACTCTAAAGACATCAGTCAAAAATCTTTAACTTTGAATGTGTTACTGGTGTCATATAACATCGAGTTCAACTCTAATCCGATTTAGTCTCACTACATCCACATGGTGAACTTTCTCCAGTGTAACAGTGTATTTATGTATGTGTATATAAATAAATAAATAGACACTCGAGGTATTCAAGTTGATTGTAAACAGGTTGTTTACCTTTATGGTCATGTATCCCACATAGGCGTCCTCCGAACCCTCCATGAAGACAAACGTCGAGTCTCGCGTATTCTCTATCACCACCTTGTCAGCTACTTTACCAGGAGCTGAGAGGAAAGCAGAAAAAACCCTCAACACTCATAGATTTGGACACAAACGCCGCTGAATGTGAGAGATATTGATTGCAGAAGGCACAAGCATCTAGGTTTATTAGATTCGTGTAGTTTTCACTGAAGGCAAAATGCTCACCTGCACCGATCATGGTGATGGGAGACTCTATGTAAATCCACTCGTCTGTGTAGATGCCAGAGTGAACAAAGATTAGTCCATCAAAGTGGGCCTCTTGGACCCCACCCAGTGCATCCTCAATGGTGTCATAGTACTGCAGGTGAAAGGCACAATCTCTTTCAGGCAGAATATACACATCATCTATCAGAGGGCAGTCTGGAAAAGCAACCAAGTGTATACATTAGCTGTGGTAAAGATTTCTCTTCAACTCTGAGGTTTTAACTTACCAGCATGTTCTCTCTGCCTTTGTATCTGCCAGGGTTACTGTAGAAATGCTCGGCAAAGCCTGGTTTTACATGGGCACCTTTGTACTGCAACACAGAAAACACCAAGGTCCATATGAAGAGTAAATTATCACTTTGCAATAGCGAGTATAGGCTTGATTAAAAAATTTAATTTCTTCTGATGCTAAAGTGTTTTATTTAAATAGAAAACACCAAACAAAGAGGTCTTTTTACCCAAGAAAGTCTCATAAAGGATTTAATCAGCGTGGGTTTTCTGCATTGTATTATAACAGACCGGAAATGGTATTTATCGAATAGTTTGCAAGAAAAAGTCGTGTGGGTGCAGCTGTAAATATATGCAACCCAAAACCCAACCAAAATAGCTGAGACAATTAAACACTGCAGCAATTACCACACAAGACAAGAGTAACATCTTAGGAATTGAGTGAGAATGAAACACCACAATTTCTGTGATAGCCATCAATACTTTAAATTTTCAAAATAATTATAAAATATCTTGTCTCACATTAGCCTGAGGATCTTTAAAGATGTGGATGGACACCGTCAGTGGATGAGATTAACTTATTATTTTGTATATAACCTCAGACGCACAAAGTAAGCACATCAACATCTACTACACTGATCTGTTGAAGGATGAATAGAATAGTTCACTGTGTGACTTCTGGTTAATACTAGTCATGTATTAAAAAAATAAAAGTAGAAGAAACTACTCATTTACAATTGGCCAGAATTTCTTCAGACAAAAGAGCTTTGCAAAGGAAATGCTTTTGAGATGTTGTGATATCATGGTGTGCAGGTGATACGAGAAAACAATAAGATATTAGACACAAGCATGAAAGTAAAAGCTCTTAAAGATGAAATCAAGCATTTTAACTTTACAGACTCATTTCCCCCTGGTCAGACATTATTCCTCTAGCGTGCGGCATGGATTTTATTGCAAAGCCAAAAATGACTTTGCAGAACTCCACCCTGTATATTTTTAGTATACAGAGATAACATAAGGAGGGAATAAAGTAAACCAGGACTATGCAGAGAACGGAAGCTCCTCTGAGAGCACTTTCTTCATGAAAAGACAACACATCAAAAAACTTTAAGGACCAACTCACCAGCTGTTGGAAGCTTTCCTTCCAGGGGTTTGGGTGTTCATGCTCCTCAGGGCTGACCTGGTAGAATCTGCCCGGTTCAGGGTGCATCATGGGACGCGTGTACTCAAACACCTCCATATACAGACGCTTCCTGCCAGATTAAAACCACATACACAGAACTTCAGTTGTCTTCTCTCTTTTCATGACTGACATTTACAACAGGAACAGGATCGTTTCCACTGACCATAGTATGGGGTCATTGGCTAGCTGGCTAAACCTCTTGCACACACAAGCCGCCTGACAGAGATCCTGTTCCAGTAAGTAGGAGAAGATCTTCAAAACGACCTCATCTGGAAGCTTCTGCTGCAGATATTGCTCTGCTGGGGCTGCTAAAAACACACAAACAAACACACACACTCCCGACATAAGCTTTTGGAAAAATCTTTCATTCCATGCACATTAAACTATGGAGTCAGGTAATTTAATGGATTGCAAAATAACAAGATTTGCCAGAACACAAAGGGGGGGGGGGGAATCAATAAAAAGGAAGCTAACTCTATCCTTGCCCAGCTGCAGAGATTTAACACACCTGGCAGGTCGTGGCTCTTACCGGACACTCGTGCCCGCTTGGCTCGATGGCCAAAGGCCTCTGTCGATGAAGTGGACGCTCCCTGCAAAAGAGGGCAAAGAGATATTAACTTCACGCCAAGGACTTAGTAATAAACTGGGAAATGTACTGCTGTGTCACAAAATCATTGTTCCCCCAGAGAAGGACACGCTCAATCAGCAGGTCAGTTTCTTTCACACACACACACACAAGCCTGGAGACATGCACAGTCAAATGTTTCCGTCTTACGTCCATCGGGCTCTTGCTGGGGCAGGCGGAGGCGGTGGCAGAGGCAGCAGCGGTTCTCTTGGGGAGCAGGGTCTTGCGTCGGAGCTGGTAGGGACTGTTCTGAGCTCCTTGACCAGATTCCTCAATGGCCATTTCTGCTGCAGCGGCTGCAGGAGCCTCCTCATCTAGACACAAAAGGCAAAACACAATTTTCCTATACATCAGCCACTTTGTCAAGTGGCACTTTTAGAAATGCACAAAGCCTCACGACATGTAATTAAAAAATAAATCTATATATTTCTTCATGGAGACAGTTCACCTCTCGTTTACTAAATCAAACCCCTAGAACGTCTTCCCTTTAACTGCAGGAAACATCTACTGTTACTATTGATACTCCTATTCTCCTGAGCATTACTAAACAATGGTGTGCATTCTACTCACATGCTGTGGGCATACTGCGCAGGCTAACAGGCAGGGTAGGAGCTGGTGTGGCAGACAAAGGTTACTGATTGATAATGGCAGATGCACCCCCTGCAGCCACATAGCAAGGCTCTTATGTGCGGTCATGCCCCGGCTGAAATCGGCCAGGGTGCATTTGCCGTGTGGCTCTCACAGGAGCAGAACCAGGCTCGTCTTTACAAAGGGGGGGTGCTGTCAAAATCCTGGGCCGCAGAAGAAGTCGATCGGACGTGCGGCTTCATGGCTACAAACCCAACTGCGTAGCTGGCAAATCCGCGGTGTAAACAATCCGAGCTCCGGCTAGCAGGCACCGAGAACAAGGAAGGGGATGTGGGTTCGAATCCGCGGGTTGCGCTAGCTTCTCGCCAAAAGCTCACAAAATGGACACAGGCAAATCGTCCCAAAACCCCCCCCCCCT
Organism: Limanda limanda; assembly: GCF_963576545.1. Taxonomy (NCBI): domain Eukaryota; kingdom Metazoa; phylum Chordata; class Actinopteri; order Pleuronectiformes; family Pleuronectidae; genus Limanda; species Limanda limanda. The sequence goes on along the minus strand of NC_083656.1, from coordinate 10,312,667 downwards.
CCACCGTATCATCTATCACAGCTGATCCACCGTAGCCTCTTGTAGCCGGGGCAGCTAGCTAGCATTGCCCCCCCCCCGGTCGCCTGCTAATGTTTTTGTTAACGTTACACCCCAAAAATGGCAGTCCACCAGACGCCGCAGATTTACACCCTCGGAATCGGTAGTGACAGCTGGGAATGCAATGGCCGAGCTCACACGGGAGGCTGCGGTGAAACGCTGTGGAGTCAACCCCTTCGCCTCCAGCTGAAGAAGCTTGAATATGAGCCATGAATGTTATAACGTAATACGCATTACGTGAGGGCGAAGACAACCCCCAACCTCCACCTAGGCGAAGCTAAGCTAAGCTAGCGGTGTTCGCTAGCCCCCAATCACTCAAGCCAAACAAAGCGCGGCCTGGCCTAAGCCACAGAGCGAGAAGCCTCGGGTTTTCCTGCTGCAGCCGCCGCCGCAGCGGAGCAGCGAACGCGGCCTGTGGAGCACAGACGCGGGGCAACACGCAGGACTGACACCGGGTTAGGGTTCGGGTTCCCCGCGGGCCTGGCTTACCTCTGTCCCCGTTGTTCCGCTCGGGCTGCACCGGGCGCGGCCTCGACACTCGCCTGGGTCTCCTGTTGGTGGCTCTGACGGAGTTCATCTGGGGAGTTGGTTGTTGAAAAACGGGCACAGCTTTCCTCGACCCGCCCGCTGCTGGATGTCGCACTCGGCCCGGTCTACCAGCCGCACGGCCCTTTTCCCAGACGAGCCCGAACGACTGCGACCGAAAACCCGCTGGTGTTTGGGGTGGAATCGGCTGTTTTTTCCTCCGTAGTGCTGCAGCCTCCCCCCGTATCGCCGCTCGGTGCCAGCTCCGTCTCAGTCTGTAGCAGGAGGAGCCATTAACCCAAAGGGGAAGAATCGCGAGAAAAAACAGAGCCACAGTGCGAGCTCAGCCAATCAGGTGCGGGGGTTCATGAGCTCCTCCCGGAACAGCCAATCAGGAGGCTCGTCTCATGAGGAATTGACAAACCCTTCTGTTGGGGTTCGGAATCGGTGAAGCGGCGATTTGATCACCGATGAGACTCATCGATGAACCGATGATCATAACAAAGTGAACAGAAAACAGGATGTCAGCTGTGCTCATGGAGCCCAAACACTGCGCATGCTACTTCCTGTTTGGGTCATTTGTGACCAGGATCACACTTTCACATAAAAGGTTAAAGTTCATTATTTCTAGTTTATTGACAAGAAGCAAACAACTCTGCATTTGTTTCATTACTTCCCCCATCAAATAAGCTTGGGTAGAAAAACGGTCCCCTGGGCACACAGAAGTCAAAGCCCCCCTCACCCACCCCTCCTCACAGGGATTGTTCACCCAAAAATGAAAATCCAGTTATCTACTCACCAGTATGCAGATGGAAGGGAGGGTACTTTTAAATACTTTTGGAGTTTTAGGGGTAAATTCGACTGGAAAAGGCGTCACTCACACCGTTTTCTTAGCCTCAATCCTCCTATTTCCTGCTGCAGTTCTCGTGAGTATCGCAAGGACTCGCCGCTTCGACTCGAGTTTGAATGTCGGGGCTTACAGACACTTGGATGAAACCGCAGGAGCAGTGTGGAGACATTTTCTGTTTAGTTTTATTTAACCTTAACGATAATTAGTGAATTTCATTTTTTGGTGAACTATCCTTTTAATGAATTAGGGACTAATTGAGTAGTTTGTAGTTGTTTGTGTATCTTATCTTTGCTTGGTTTATTTTTGTTGATATTCTGTGTATCTTTGGAGGCATCTTGTGTCTATTTGTAGTCTTTTGGGGATTCTATGTCATCAATTTGTAGCCCTTTGCGGTCATTTTGTATCACTTTACAGTCATCTTTTGTGTTGGTAGTTCTTTCTTATTTCTGTATAGTCAAACCTATGTATTTTGCAGACCTTTAGCATCTCGCTGTAGTCATTTTGTGTCTCTTAGACATCATTTTGTGTCTATTTTTGTGGTCCTTTTGCATTTCTGCGCCTTCATGTTGTGTTTCTTTGTGGTCAGTTTGTGTCTCATTGTTTCTTTGTGGTTGTTCTGAATGTGCTGGAAACTGTAATTGTGCTCTTTGACTTTCTAACCACAAATATTAAAAATAATTCCATTCTTTGCTGGTTTGGCCAATTCAGTAATCCACCCATGCTAGTACAGGATCCATATTTATTATTTTCCATCGTTTGGTGACAATATTAGTGGAATTGAGAAATATACTTGTTTTTATGGATGATCTGACACTTTAATATAGACTATAGACACACCCATCATTAAATAGGAGAGTGAAAACTGCATTTGAAAGTTAATCATGCAATTTTGTTAGAATAATCAATTTATGAGTCAGCTCTTAAACTCATAAGGAAATATAGTTATTAACGTTTTTAAATTTAAGTGGCTTAACCCACATTGTTTATCTTCTTTTAACTAATTAATGATTTTTATTTGTTAGAAACAGAGCAGGAATTAGGCATATGATAGTCATACACATTACTAAATGAAATGACTTTTAAAAAAAAATCTATTATGTTTAATTATGCAATTCCATTTGAAGAGTCAATTATGAATTTGTAGTCCAAACTTAACCAGAAATTAGAATAAAAAAGTGGGAAGTTTTTCATTAACTGTATGAATGTGGTTGTGTATGTATAACTGTACTGTAAAGAGCTATATAAATAATGACCATTTACCATATACCATATCAAAGTGAAATTAATCAGAATATATCTGCATGCAAATGATGCATGAGTTCATTGATTGATGTCAAATTAAAAAGACCTTCTTTTTTTCCAGTGTTACACTCATTCCATATTTGCATCCAAACATAAATTCAAGCTGAAATTCAAATCTCAAAATGTTTTTCCTCACCTTTTAAACCCACAGGATATGTCCATGAGAGTGTGTGAGTCTCGAACATTGTAATTTGTGTGGAATTTAATTTGGTCAATTAATATGATTTTAATCACTAGAGGGCATTGTTTAGCTGCAAAAAACTCAAATGATAAGACTAGGATCTTACAGCGCTTGAGGACGCAGCAGGATACTTGTCTCTTTTCTCTGTGTTCTGTCTGATCTGCGAGCAGCATCTGCACCTTCTGAACCTTCTTACAGTCATCAAAAGAAACTACCAATTTCTTTGTTTTGTCATTCGTTTTAGATTATTACAGTACAGAGTAATAGTATGAATGATATTTAATGCTTGTACAAATTAGATTATGCGGTTTATGTTAAATCAAATTCAGTGTATGCAGGAAATAATTTGCTATGGCAATCATCCTAATTCTGAATTCTTCCCAAATGCCATGAAATGTTTATTCTGTGTGGATATTATTACCTTTTTTATAGATTTTGAGTCTTTAACATGTGATAGCTTTCATGTAGGCAGGAAAGATGGTGGGAACGGAGCAACCTGTGGGTGGTGAGGTAATATTTTGCATGTCTTAAGCAGAAGGTCAACAGAAAGCCCTTGAAGGTATAAGTGAAAGTAGTTCCTGGATACATATTCACTGAGAGGTGTAGTGACTATTTTGAACTATGTACATTATAGCTCTTTTTGCAGGACCTATATTAATTATAAACAGCTGTCATGGAGAATTATAAGATAGTCAATGCTTTGTGTGTTATATTCTGTTTTTTTTTTCCTTCTTTCTCAGAAAACCATGATTCCCTTTTGCACACACTGATGTTACCTTGTGTGCAACCACTGTCTGTGTTCAATCAGTTTTGTTTACATAATAGTTTTCGTTTTGACATTTAACATTTTTTGTGACAAAATCTTCTTTTATAAAGACTTGCAAGGACAGAGCACCACCAGCCGTGAAGACAGAGAATAGTACATGTTATTTGCATCCCTCTGTTAAAACTCCACAGTGATGTTGTGCTTTTGTATTTGTTCTGCTGACAATATCAGTTATTTGATGGTAACTTTGTGGTGCTTGTAAAGTTGACTTATATTCATATATATTGTTACCCACAGCGGACAGAGCAAAGATCCCAGTGCACCCTGCACCAGTAGCATCACCTGGTGGTTAAAGACCACAAATGCACTCACACATTCAGTGTTGGCATGTAGGAAGCAGCGTATCCATATCAATGAGATTGACTCCTTCTCGCAGCTGTAGCCTTGAAACCCTCGCTTGTGTGTGTGTGTGTGTGTGTGAGTGTGTGTTATCGAGCTGCCATATCCCTGCTCCTGTAATAAGCAGAACAAGCAGCTGCGTAGTCTCCCCTCCCACAACCACCCACCCACCCTGGCACACAGAGCAGAGGTTGGTAGGGTCACTTTGTCCTTGAAAGCTTTGGATGCTCCGAAGGACAGAATTTAGATAAAGACGGCTCAATTCAGTGTGTATGTGTGTCTGTGTGTGTGTGCGTTTTATCTTCAGTTACTGCTCTTCATGCACCGACACCGCACAAAAGCGACTCATGCAGAGAATGAGCAATTGAAAACTTTATAAAATGATGTACGAAAAAACACCTATACATATATAAAAAGGTGAGGTCATTTGCAAACAATGAACAAAATGACATCACAACAATGACACGTCTCTGTTTTAAACGTCTAGAGAAAGTGAAGGGTTGAAGGGGAAGTGTGTGGGCTGCAGGAGACGGAATGTATGAGGAGATTATTAATCAGCACAGGCCCCTGCGGTGCGCCTCCTAATGAATATCAATCAATTATAATGCCTGATGTTAAATGAAAGTCGATTTCTTGATGAGCCTACACTGACGTCCCGAGCGTCTACACCTTTGTTAAGTGCTCTCGCTTGTTTCATTATCTCAGGACACCAGATGGACGGCGTTGGTTACATAAGATCCTACACGAGAGCAAAGTCAGGTTACGTCTTTCTGCTTTTTACCTGTGATCTAAATTATTCTTATGCAACAGACTCCACCCGTCTGGCACGCCAGCGAAGTTAAAACAAACACAATGAATTATCTAGGACAGTAACTTGACCTAGATTTTGGTCAAAGTATGCCGTTGATTTTGTCTGTGCTCGGTTTGCCATTGTGCTCAGAGTAGAGGTTACGCACCGATGGAGCCAATATTATGTTTGTGTGTGGAGAGTTGTGTAAGAGCGTGCTTCCATAATCAGCTTTGTGAAGCCTCTGCAAATGTGTGCTGGGATTTGTGAGTGCATACAGGAATCTGTTAATGTGTAATGAGACTTACAAGCGTATTGAGAATTGTACGTGTCGACAAAGCCATAAATGCGTTTCTAGATATTAATGAACAAAAATGGGATTTGCCCCAAGAGCTGGAAATACAGACTGGTTATAAGTTATAACTCAAGCTTGCAATTGGCTGTCATTTTAAACGTGATCTTACATTTCAGCCATGGAAGATCTGCAAATGTGAGTGGGTAAAGACAAAGTTCTACACACAGATTTGCAGGTATATGCAGTTTTGTCTACATATATACAAAGATCACATTTATAGTTTTTACACTGGTTGCCAGTGTATCACAGAGCCAACATATATCACCAACATATAGAGACTTAACAACTATTAATTCTCACATCTACGGTCAATTCAGAGACTTCAATCAACCTAGTTCCCAATCTGAATGTCTTTGGATTGTGGGAGGAAGCCGGACTATACCCGGGGAAAAACCCACGCCAGCACGGGGAGAACATGCTAGTCCAAACTGAAAGACCCCAACTGAACCACGATTCAAGCCAATAACATTCTTGCTGTAAGGCAACAGTGTTAACTGCTGCACCGCTGTGCTTCTGTGTGTATTACTACAATACTGGCCCGATACCCATTGATCACATTGATTGTTGTGGTTCAGGTGTCCAAAGATATTTGCAACATACTTTGGATACATAAACGCTAAACAACTATAACATGATATCCACCAAATAATACTAAAGATGAGTTGATGTTTCGTTTTCAGGATTTAACAATATGATAGAACAGAAAGAACAAGAGGACCTTTTTTAAACTACGAGATGTTCAGGATTTATAATCTCTATTTCTATCATAGCTAAAAAGCATTAGCTTTTTGAGAGACAGTCAGCATCGGCCACGGAGAGACCTCTGGAGAGGTTCACGGCAGTTACTGACACGACAAACTCTCTGTCCGGTAAATCTGCGCCCGAGTCTTGAACAGGCCGAAGTGAGCCGCCAGGAGAAAGAAATCCCGCCTGAAGGTGCGGTTGAAGAAGGCGTACAGGAAGGGGTTGGAGCATGAGTTGATCGGGTAGAACAGGACCAGCAGGAGCTTGGACTCTGAGACCGTGATGAGCGGGCGCTTCAGCGCGGCTGAGATGGCGAAAAAGGAGATGGGGGCCATGCAGAGGAAGTCAGTGAAGATGAGCACGGCCATGCGTTTGGCCACGCGGGTGTCGGCGTGGGCCGGCATGGACGAGGGGTTGCGGACGGTCAGGTAGATGCTCATGTAGCAGGCACACACGCAGAAGAAGGCCAGGATGTTGAGGAGGAGGAGGGACACGACGTAGACCTGAGCCTCCAGGGTCTCCACGTCCATGGGCAGGCAGATACTCACCTGCACCAGAAACACACACAGTGTTCAGGGAAAAGCCTCACTGAGGGTTATAAGACGTGTGTGTATGGGTTTAAATTCTGATGCAGTAATAAACTAAGACATCAGCTGAATGAATGTAGTATTATGGTGGATCATTTGCATTCATTTGGTACTTTTCTACTTTTGTCATTCACCCATTCACACACCCATTCACACACGCACACACACACACACACACACACACACACACACACACACACACACACACACACACACACACACACACACACACACACACACACACACACACACACACACACACACACACTCATACAGTGATTTATACAGACCTATGTGCAAAAAACTAACTTTAAATATAAAAGTTGGATACTGGCATGTAGTATTAGACACAGCAAACAACAGAGTTTTATCATAAGTGAGAATCTATTGCTTTTCTTTATCTTAGTTTTGATTATTGTTTGGTTTCAAGCTGTCGGTCGGAAAAAATAAGACATTTAACAATGTCACGTTGGGCTCAACAAAGTTGTGAGAGGAACATGAAGTGAATTGGTGTTACAAACTGGACAGCACAGAGGAGTTGAATGGAGAATGTGGGGTCTGTACACCAACCTTGCTGTAGCTGCTGACTCTGACTGTGGGCAGCAAGGCGGCCAGAGAGGAGAAGATCCAACCTGCTGTCATGACGGTGCATGCGTGGCTCAGGCGGATTTTGCGGTCCAGCCGCAGAGCGTTTGTGATGGTGTGCCAGCGCTCCAGGGTGATCGCTGTTAACGTGAACACTGACAACTCACTGGCGAACACCTGCGGAGCACGCATGACCTGTTTTTATATTCAAACCTGTAAATTGATGAGGGTTGAAGACGCAGAGGACTCGAGGTGAGTTTACTCACCGTGATGAAACCTGCCGCCTTGCAGCCGAGGCCCATCTGCCAGTCTATGGCGTGATTGTAATACTCGCCACGTGTGAGCATGTCCACAGTCGCTATGACAGCCAGGTAGACGCCCATGCAGAGGTCAGCGAAGGCCAAGTGGCACATTAGGAAACGAGGAACTGTCAGTTTGGAGATGCTGCCTGAAAACACAGAGATGGAAACAGAAAGGTGAGAAAAATGGCTTAATTAAGTAAACAAGTATTTAACAGATTATTAAGGAGCAAATAAAGGCAATATGAGGAAGTTTTTCAAAATGGAAATACTCGAGAAAAGTACAACTACCTAAAATTTGAAATGTATTTGTACTTTAAATCTCTGGAAGTAGTACCTTAGCATCTGATATGAGCAGGCACACGAGGACATAACATCTCAACCGTCCAACATATAACTCTTCTGGTCATATTATAGATTCTGCGTTAGAAATCATTTTGTTGTTATATACCTAAAAGCACTAGGAGGACGACTCCGTTCCCCAGCAGTGCCAGGACAGAAATGATCCAGATGAGGACACGCAGAGGGACGTAGGACATGATGTCCTCACAGGGGTTGAACTCATCGGGCATCGGGCTGCAGGTGATGGTTGTGGAGTTCGAGCAGTGGTCTCTGAAGAAATTAAAGTTGTCCTGAGCCTTGGGCTGTGAGCACAGCGGGTTCCACCTCGATCTATCGCACAACAACAACAACAACAACACACAAAGTGACATGTAAACCAAAGTATTGTCTTTCTTTGAGATTATGACTCTGTGGTTGATAATACAACAATATTTGATGGTAATTCAAGTCATAACAACACAAAGCCCCTTTCTGAAAGCACATTTGAATACACAAGATCTGGATATTTATTTGGAACTGTGACAAATTTAAGACACTAAATATGCCAGTGTTCCTACTGGCATATTTCTTCCACATTCCTTCCACCAAGTTTAAGTTAAATCAGTTTGGTAGTTTTGCATAATCCTGCAAACAGACCTTGAATTTGAACAAACAAAGTAGCAAACAGTAATGAAAACATCACCTAAAAATTGATGTAATGCATAAAATATATTTCTGTTAGCCATTGTAGTTGTTTACTTTTTATATGAAATAAAGACTAAATTCAATTTCCTTTGGATCAAGGATCAAGGGCTATTTCCCATTGTTTCCAGTCTTTAGGCTCAACCACTGTCTCCCAGCTCAGAGAGAAGCAGCTTCATAAGATTCAGAAACCTGTTGTGGTCTGTGTTTGTGCACCTGTTCCTGTGTACGTTCTGGAAGGCGCAACAGTGTGATGGGTACGTCAGTCTGGCCTGTTGCAGTTTGGTGAAAAGATGCAGAGAAGGAAGTTCCTTCAGTTGTTCGACGGACTCTGCGATCAGCGTCTGGAGTCCTCCGAGGATGGAGTGAGGCAGGGAGCTGAGGTTAGTGTGACAGATGTCCCTGAAGGAACAAACTGAATATGAGTGTTTATTAGATAAGACAAAATAAGATAATATACACTTGAGTAAAGTGCAGTGGCACAGGATACTTGACAAGGATGTATACTGAGTTTGTGCATTATCTATCAGATATATACATAAACAAGTATATAGGCAGTGTAACTGTATAAGATGGGTACACACACACACACACACACACACACACAAACACGCAGGTATGAGTTAACAATAGTACAATAATACAATAAGGAATGAATATTAAAATTGTATGTAATATTTGAGGATTTCACATATTTGTTGTTATGTTACTGTTTTTCACCTTCATTTTAAAGCTGACAAGAATGCTGATCAATGTTTTGGATTATGAAAATTTAAATAATTCAGTTTTTAGAAACTTTTATAGACATAATCATGTTTACCACAACAACACATTCGTTTGGGTTTCTCAGCCTGTCGCTACGTGATGTATAAATAAAGTTATGTTACTGCAAATAAAACATGTATCCGCTGAAGAAAACACAGACTCCAGAGGCTGTAAGACGTGATGCATGAATATTTATGCTGGCAAAAATCCAGTTTTGCTAAGAATAAAACCACAAAACTCAAATATACCGAACTTAAAAGTCACACGGAGAGCTACGGTTTGATTGCCAAGTGATTGCTGGGATGGGGGTGTGAAAAAAAACACATCTCAGCACTGACAGTAAATAGGAAATAGGATTTTTTTTCTGAACACACTTCAATGACAAAAAAAAAAGGTGTCATTTTGTTTGGAGGATAAACAGGTCTCTCTCTGGAATTAAAATGAACCTGCTCCGAGTTTATTTTTGACTTAAACAAGGCATGTTTCTAACCCACACACATCACTTTGCTTCTTGTTGGTCTTCTACATCCTGACTTTAACAAATTGATGATAAGTAGGGTGAATCATGCAGGCGTTAGTTACTGTTAGATGTCATGCTTACAGTACCACCAACTCACTGGAACCCGCAAAGGCCTTGGGATTGATGTGAGTAAGCTGCTGGTTGCCTCTCAGGGATCTGAGACGCGAGGAACGAGAGAAATTAAACAAGTGCGATGACTATTTGTCTATTTTTTTTCTCTAAATCCTCTATTTGTAATTGTGTCTCTGCCTGTGACTCACAATCCGTGCATCTTTGTGCCGTTGAAGGCGTCACTTGCCACCTCCTTGATGCCATTTCTGGTGAGCCGTCTGTCATCAGAGAGAGAAGCCAAATTACAGTCATGTGACACCAACACAGAACATTTCCAACTGTTAAACTGAACTATGAAAGCTAATTTTAGTGTGGGTGCTTCTTTTGTCCACTGTGACTAAAGCTGTTTGAAATTGGTTATGCAAGATTTCTTTTTCCTGGTGTCACTCCCTTTCCTGTGGTATTCCATTCCAAGTTAATGTATTGGATCCAAAGTGTCACTTATTTGCTTTTGGGTAGAGAAATAGATCCGAAGCTTTTAAAACAAAGACAGGTCTGACTGTGTCTGCGGGAAACAAATCTATCATCACATTGGAAGGTTACAGGAGGTTTCTGGTGCCAGCAACGTGAAAGTTAAACTCACATAAACAGTCAAATGCACTTACACTAGTAAAGGTTGTGACAACAACATACTACATCAACAAATGATGGCAGAGCAGTTTGGAATAGGAAGATTACATAAGGTTATTCAATATGCATATAGTATACAATATACATTATAAATAATACAAATACTTTTGATTGATGGAATTTATGTTAACCTGCATTTTAATGTTTCAACTGCAAATTTGAACTGTCTCATATCCTGCTGGGTAGTTTAATGTTCAAAAATTAATAGTGTTTCACAAGTTATTATATTGCAAAAATCTCATTTAAATACAGAACATATTAATTATAATAACCGGTAACTTCAGCTGTCAGAAAAGTTTCATGGAGTAGAAAGTGGAATATTTCCATTTAGAATGTAGTAGAGGAAGAAAAGACACAGAAAGCACCTTTTAATGGAAATACTCAAGTAAAGCTGTCCTTGTGCAAAATTTCCTCCTTTCCTAACTCCTTACGGCTTCTCCTTCACATCTTTCCTTGACCCTGTGACGTATTCCATCTGGGTCAAGGAACAGTGGTTAGGAAAGGAGATTATTTGGTTTATTTGGTTGCTTGTCAGCAGCATTTGGGTTTTATTTATTCACAAATATTTCTCTCGACTTTGTATTGTTTACAATAGGAAATCAATCGAAGACAAAACAGCAGGATTAGAATATAGATGGTTGATTTACTGAGCCTGGATCAATATGCGTTTGGGATTTTTCAGCAGCTTGAAATAGAGGATGTTAGAAATAAAGAGTTGATCTCTGCAGTGGTGGAAGAGGAGAGGCGAAGACAGAGCACGGTGAAAAGAGGGCACAGAGCTTTAGAGGCGACATTCATCTCTGTGATGCCGCCTCGGAGCTGTGTGAGGGCGCTACGTCTCTAAAAAGGAAAATAAGTAAAGATGAATGCCTCACATCTCCATGATAGTTTGGGTGCAGAGGCCTCTGAAGGCGTTGGAGGGGACTCTGGCTATGTGGTTGTTCTCCTGCAGGTCACTTAAGCGGCAAAGACAGGAAAACACACGATAAGGAGCAAAACAGCAGATATACAGTGTACTCTTCAGGTCCAAAGTAACAGGAACACTTGCGGCACTCTCCCTCAAAACCAACTCCTATTAGAAGCCGGTAAATGTCACATGGGAGAGAGTTGGAAGATGGATTTTTCTAATAGGAGGGAGAAGGAACAGGCTGTTTAAATCTCTCCCACGTAGCAAATTGTTTTGGCCCATATTTGGTTTGTACTGTCATCTGGCCCATGTACCCTGTGTAATTATGGCATTGGACAGTCTGCTTCTGTTTGCCTGATCTGGGCCACAAGTGAGCCATAGCAAAACCAAAAGGTGCCAAAGTTGGCCCGGATTAGTTTTGTGCTATTTGGGCCAGAATCACCATTCACCATTTTCGTTTTAAATCCCTCATTAGAGCATCGTGGGTGTGAGCATGCATGCATCTTTTACCTCATTTCTAAAATGCGTTGAGACTTACAACAGAAAGTCGGGGGCGGCCGAGTGGATCTTGGTGAAGTCTGGAAAAAAGAGGAGCCCGGTGTTGGAGATGGTCCTGTGAAGTGCAGATGCAGATTAAAATGTTACTACACTCGCACCGTGACCTCAGAACAACCCAACGACTGCGACAAAACCACAGGATGTAGCATTCATTGTAATAACTTTGATTAAAAAGAACAAAATTCAACTCGTGAAACAGTCTCCAGGACGATTCCCGAGAGAAGTTCAAGAGGAATCAGGAATCTGATATTTGTGCAATTTGGTTGGTTCATCATTATACATTCACATATATGAGAAAACCATGTTATTTTTTCTTTGTTGTTTTCATCCAGCCCTAAATTGCTTTATTTAAATTGTTATAGTGAAACTCGATGATGGATTCACTTTTAAAGTTTTCTAAGCACATTTACAAAGATATTTGAAGATTACGCCACACAAACATTAAAGAAGTAAATAAAAATGCTGTGCTTCTGTGCTGAGGTAATTTAAGAAATGCATTTTTTTCACTTTACTGCTCTATTTATGTGGCCCAGTTCTTACCAATCAGGACAGACACCAAAATAATATCTGTGCTCATGTCACTGAGAGAGTTTACCTTTGTACATGATAAGTCCCTCATAAACAGCTGCTTTGACATAAAAGATTTAAACAATACAATTTAATATATCTTGGAAATAAATACATTAAAAGCTTTGAAAATGGTTAGACTCATAACCCTGGTGTTTCTGCCAAAGGAACCAAGCTCATTAAAAAAAACATGTGTCTGGTCGAGTGGGAGCTCGTCAGAATTAGACCTGTCACCCTCGACCCATTTTGGTCTCATGATCAGTTGGTGAAGTGCACGTTCCGGGTGAGCACTCACAGATACTGTAGTTTCACGATGTCCCTGAATGCGTCTGGGTGGATGGACGTCAGGTGTTTGGACTTTGTTATGGTTCTGAAATAAAACAGACACGTGTGCTCACCAGTGATTTAAATGACAGGACTTACAGTTACAGACATGGGGGGTACTTACATCTCACTGAGTTCGGGCAGGTTGAAAAAAGCATAAGCTCCAATACTCTCCAGAGCAATGTTTTCAGAGATGATGCTGCAGGGAAACACAACAATATGACGTACATCTACAACTATCTGTCTGCACACCCCTGACGAGCCCACACTCCTGGACTGTTTGGGCTCTCACAGTTCGCAGCTCGTCTTGTTCCACAGCAGAGACTAAACACACGAGCATGTTGGATAAAATACGTCACGTCCAATGTTTTGTTTTTGTTTTTTTCCCCCAAAAAACTGTGTGCTCACATATCAGAGAGACGAGGGAGGTGGGCGAAGGCAAACTCGGCAATGCTCTCCAGCCTTTCGTTCTCCAATATGGTGCTGAGGGGGAGAGAAGGGGAGAGAAGAGGAAAAGAAAATTACATAAACTTTGCTTCAGAAAGTTCCTTAATTTAATTTAAGCTTGATCACAGCACAGGGAGATATTCGTCATCTCATTGACTCGACAACACAAAGCTGAACTGGACAAATCTCTATATTTAGGAGAAATCATTACAGAAAGAAAATGTAAAAATTTGAGATTTACATTTTCTGATTTCAAAAGCTTAGATTAATTCTTAAACACTTGCAGTTGATTAAAGAGTGAAGATACATCCTTTATCAAGTGTCAACAGCAAACGGCAAAAAAGCCTAAACATGAGCTAAAGGTCTGAAGATGAATCCTCATGGAATTGAACAAATTAATAACAACATAATTGTATTTAAACGAGTACATTTTGATGATTCAGGTAATAAGAAAAACGACTAAAACTGGCAGCATATGTGCCCATTTTGAATAAAATACAACATTTTGTGCACAGAAAAGTGTTTTGCATGCAAATACAGCATTTAGTGTCTTTTTTTTAAATGCCCTTAAATTTCTAAGATCAAATATACATAGAGAGATTTGCTGGTGAGGCCTTATCATAGTCCCAGCCCAACCTTTTTATGTTTCCTCTGTTTGGACAATCCATATCTCGATTGTTTTGACCTCCACAGTTCATTATGTTCCACATCAAAATTTAACATGAACGACACACACACACAGACACACACACACACAATCACACACACACGATCACACACACTCTTACAGTTTCTTGAGGAGCTGCAGGCTGGTGACGGCACCGTGGGGAAACACTCGGATCTGCGTCTGCTTAACTTCCCTGTTGAAGCCAAAACAGACGCACACATCAGCTCCGACACAACCACTGCAGAGAAATCCTCAGTGAAAAGTCTGAACGTTATTACAGAGGCCAGTGTCGGCAAGTGTGAGGGACGTGGGTCAGATCGTTTTCACATTCTCTAACCTGTGTTTTCATTGATTTACGGAGAAGGTCAACAGGACCATGACTTTCTTTTCATGTGAGAAGCATGAACAGAAAATCTCTGCGCAAACTCCAAAGCTTCTTTAGCGACTGGTTGCTGTAGGTCGGATTCAAAAACAACAAGTCATTGCTGCGTACTTGCAAATATCCCCAATGTTCCTGAGCCTTGACCTTGGAGCGGAACAGAACAGATGGGAACATACAGTTCGCCTCCTGGAAGTTCACAGCACGTCTTCTGAGAATCCTGGCTACTTTTGGCCACAAAGTGCGTCCTCCTCTTTGTGTGGGTGTGTGTCTGTTTGTATGCGTGTGATTAGGTGTATCTGCACTCTGTTCTTGTCTGTAGGTGCGTGTTTGTGCAGAAGCTCCAGGCAATCCTCCTCTTTACCGCTGTCTCACCCCCTCCCCATCCCGGCCGTGAGATTCCTTCGAAATGTTTCGACGGCCAAAACAACAGAGCCATGTTTACGCCGAGTGGCGGTCACCCTCGCTTGTTTCACATTGGCTCAGTGTCACGGACACCCTGAATCACCCGCACAACCTCAGGTCAACATCTTTACAGATTAAAGCTGCACTATGTAGGTGCTCAAAGAAGAAATAAAACTCTATTCCTCTGAAAGGTTCAACATATGAGAAAATTCAGAGCCAGGGTGCAGCTGTCTCCCCGTGGGAATAAGTTAGCTAGAGGCAGGTGGTAGCTTCATGTTTCCCGTACAGACACCAGTCGCATCACTCTTTCAACTTTAAGGGCCCTCAAGAGAGCACACACCATCGCTAAGGGCCAAAGCACATTTACATTCATTGAATCTGGATGAATATTTTGATCTGCACTGAATTGCACACATATAGACAACAGTACAAACATATCAAGAGCCAGGAATCTGTGAAATCAACAAAACGGTTGGAAGATGTCCTCTCTTGCACCATTCCAGATCCACAACTAAATTCAATAGATCCTTCCTCCAAGTTTCGTAGAAATCCGTCACGTAGTTTTTGTTTTATCCTGCTAACTAATAATCAAACAAACACAGAGACCCTCCTTGTTATAACTTGCAGCATTTATGTCATAATTGCTGCTTATGGACGCGATGCAGGCTTCATGCTTTTAAAGGACAGAATTAATGTTCAGTTCTTTCAAAAAACCTGGAGTAGCAGGATTTGTGCTTTGTAACTTTCTTGACCTCTAGGAGCGCTGCAGAGCAATGTTTTAAAAAGACAGTCGATGATTGCTCGATGATGCGATCCACAGCCGGGGTGTCAGTTCTGCGATATTCTGCTGAACAGCTGGAAGCATTTACACGCAAAGAAGTAACGTTCCCACAGAGAAGACGTCTTCAAGCTATAGGATAAACATTTTTAAGAATTCATCGCTGTGGTGACGCTGAGAGTCGCTGAAAATGCGCCGACACGCTTTGCAAACATCCCCCGAATAAAGAGATGTTTCTTAGATCCAGCATTGGCAGGTACGTTGCGAAACCTCAGCAAAAAGACGACGAGCACAAGGATTAGGGAGGAAAGTCCAAATGTCTATGCATCGTCACGAGGATGGATTTGAACAAAAGGTGGTCTTATGTTGCCTTGTGGGAAATGTAGGCTGCATAGCACCCACTGTATTTTATACATTAGCTCATATGAGCAACTAAAGGCCTCTGTTGCTTCACTTTCAGCCGTTCTTCATTCGTCTCATAACTTTATGGAAGTACGTTGCATAATCGCTGCAGTGGCCTGAAAACCCCCCGACATTAAAAAATAATACAACAATCAATAGAGGGGAAAAAGCCACAGATATGTGCGTTGATGTTATTGTTTCTGTTCATGAAAAGCAATAAGAAAAACAGAGACACAGAGACAGCTGCCTTCACATTCCCGGCATGTTTCCGGCCAAGTTAGCCAATTAGACCAGGGAGTAATGAACCTGGGAAAAGAGAGGAGGCTAGAAGAAGAACTGGACAGAATGTGGTGTCGTTCTCACGCTCCATAAAAGCTCATGTAGTCCTTTTTAAGTACAGATGCAAAACAGGAGGAAGGAATCAAGAGCTTATCTGGACCACAACTTGATTTTTACATCTGCCGCAGCAACTTTACATTTGCCTCCGAACAGGGCGAGTTCATCAGCTTGCGTGTACTCACAGACATCGGGTGTTGCTGGAGATGTTGGAGGGAATCTCCGTGACCCCGAGTCCCAGGCGCTCGCAGTGGCGCACGGTTCGTATGGTCATGCTGGTTTCAGCTGCTGACCTGTTGTTCACCACAATCATCATCAACACTGTCAAGCTCCTCATCGCCATTATCATCATCATCATCATTATCTGTCCAGTCCGGGTTGTTGTATCTTAGGTTTTCGTTTTGTCCTCCTCACTTTGTTTTATTCTCTGTTATCTTCTCCCACCTGGTGTTGACAGGCATGCAGGCCTTCCATCAAAGCCCGAACTCCACACGTGATCCGAGCGTTCGTCCGTCGATCCACCGTGAGTTCACCGCCAGGTCGACGAGAGAAGAAGTGTGAGGTGCTTTCAACCATGCAGTGGTGAATGGTGGGGGCGTGTGAAAAGCTTTATGAGTGTATGAGGATGTAGGAGGTCTCTGCTGGGCTCTCTGTGTGTGTGTGTGTGTGTGTGTGTGTGTGTGTGTGTGTGTGTGTGTGTGTTTTGGATATTACAAATGACACGCTCTAGTCTGTCCAAAAATCTGTTTTCACTTATTATGTCTGTCATTTTGAATTAAATCACGAATGCAAATACACCCTTAGTCCCTGAAAATAGAAAACGTTAAGTCAAACACATACAGACGTCCAGTTGGCTTCATGGAAAATGAGTTATTGTAATTTGACATTGATTTAGTGGTTGAAAACAAAGACAGTTGGCTAATGCTGCTTGGAAGTTGTTTTTTGATTTAGCCTAAGACATATGGGCCAAAACCAAAAAAACTGGTTGGAGCCCAAGAAAGTTTTTAAGTTAAAATATAGCTTAAATTCACATATTTATCACATAAATTATAATATATATAAATTCAATCGTGTTTACATTGAGTTGGAAATTATTGATACATAAACCTTTTCAGGTCACATGTCTGTGTTTGTGTTGATAGATGAGCAGAGCTTTGTAGTGACGGACAAAATATTAGTCTTTCTATTCCACATCCCACACCCTAGCAGATAGCCAGCTTCCAAGGACACTTATCACTCAGACACTCACACACACACACACACAAACACACACACACACACACACACACACACACACACACACACACACACACCTAAGTGAAAAGCAATCTTCTTCCTAATCTTTCTTTTAATCTTTACGTTTCTTCTTCTCCTGCTCTTCACACGTTGCTGTCTGTTGTGCTGATAAAAAAAAAGTGTGTGTTTGTGTGTGTGTGTGTTGCAGTGGGAACTTCATGTGGAGGCTCTGTGTGATTTATTCCAAAGCAGGAAAAACGCAGCCTTGAGCTCCTGACATGAGCACATGACCACACACACAGGCAGTCATGTATCAGCAGACAAACACACACACACACACACACACACATGCACACACATATACACACACACACAAACTCTCCCACAGCTCCCACACGTGAGAGAGTAAGTAAATCAGAAAAATAGAGACAAATGCAGGCTCTTGAAGGAGTGGAGATGAAGGACAGAGGAAGATGCATGACATCTCTGTGTGTGTGTGTGTGTCTGTCTGTGTGTGTGTGTGTGCGTGTGTTTGTGTATGTGTGTGTGTCTGCTAAATGAACCAAATTATAAACACAAATTATAAACAACTTTACAGCAGTTACTTCCACACATGCAGAACTAACATCACCAACAGGATAGTGGTCCAGAGACCTGTTATTGTGCATTTATAAGACTTTCATGAACCACAGCCATCAGCACAATGTTTGGATCCGCCTGTATACGACACAAATGTCTGCTGTGGTGTTCGTGCACTCACCTTCAACCATTTCTTCACTTTCACCGCTCGGCTCTCAGAGGCAGCCGGTGGTTCTGTTGAGCCAACACTATCTTTCCATGGAGAGCTTTGACATTTGATAGGAACAGGTCACCATTTCCTGTTTACCTAAATTTGGCCTCGAACTTATAATGCTTTGTCCGACGTGAGATCCATATTTGAAAAAAAATTCAACCAATCGTGAGTTAAAGGTTCAGTGTGTAAGATTTAGGTGACAAGGATCTATTGGCAGAAATCTATGATAATCCTAATGATGTTTTCACTAGTGTGTTTCATCAAAATTTTAAAGAATTGTTCTTTTTTTTACTGGGTCCCTTTATATTAAAATGCAAACAACAAATGTTTTTACAGTAGCCCAGACTGGACAAACTAAACACCTTTTGAGTTGTTATGACAACTAAAGGCTACCAAAGGGCCTATTTCATGTTTGGAAGGGGAGGGTGAGGTGAGGGGTGTTTAGCTGCAACAGTTACAACTTCACCACTAGATGTCACTAAATTCTAAACACTGAACCTTTAACCATGCATCACCTCTGGGTCGGATGTCGACACTGACGTCATCTGACTTATGTGAAAAGGAAGAAGTTAAAGAACCACCATGTAACACAAAGTCACTATTTATATGAGGTGCAAGTTGTGCAAAATACACCAAATATCTCCACATTCAGGAGCGTCATTGTCTCTCGAATCAAAATAGCTGAGACTTATTCTGCTTGGTGTGAAGCCTCAAACAATCTGGCTTTTAATTTGGCCTCAACACCAGAACAAGCTTTCTATTTGATCCCACCATTGGTTCAAAGTTATTGCTCCGATCTCCATCCATCCAACAGTTTGACTTTGACGTTTAATGACCATTCCAGCCGTCTCTGACCACTGCGGTGAGCACTGCTCTTATCCATCCCACAAATAGAGCAGGGCCTGGGTCTTTATCTCTGCACTAACCAGCTGTGGTCAAGGGCAGGTGGCCCCAGGACAGGACCCAGGTCTGTTGTTGGGTACAGACTGTTCAGCAGAAGACAAAAAGTTAAAGTAAGCGAGAGAGACGGTGAGAGAACACGATAACGAGACAGGGGAGGTGTTTGTTGAAAGAGCAGGTCCTTGTAGCTGCACACACCTGAGGACACAAACTCAGCTCTGCAGTCTCAGTGATCTTTCATCCGGCAAACAGCAACTCTGCAGAGACTTATGGCGTTTACTGCACTGAGGACTTCAAAGCTCCCGCTCGGTGTGTGCGCCGAGCTATTCATGTGTGTCTGCTGTCCCAGATAGATGGAGCAGGACGGAGTGTGCTGCTTTTCCCTTAGTATGAAGATGTGAGGGGTCAAAGGAAATAGGAGGAGTGTGAGGGGACTCTGCAACATGTAGATATGGAATATTGACATTTAGGGGAAATATACTTTAGCCTATATACTTTCTTGTGGAGAGTTAGATAAGAGGATCAGTACAACTCTCCTCATCTGTTCGATATAGGGTACAGCTATGTCTGGTTAGACGGAGAGGAAACAGCTCGGCTCCATCCAATGCAGGGCTATATATTTTACAGTTATTTCACAATGTATTAATCTACCAGCTATTTTATTGTTTGGCCTGTACAACTTCCACAAGTCTAGAAAAACAAACTCATCACAAGTCCCCGGAACTCAAGGTGACATCTTCAAATGTTATGTTTCACACGGTCAGCGGTCGAACACCCAAAGACATTCACTTTACAAAAACAAGAAGAGACAAAGACAAACGGAAAATGTTCCTGTTCGACGACAATTCACAGACTATTTTATTTTTTGTTTGTATGGATGAAAAACCCAGACTGTATATAAAGTGAAGCCAAATCGTCTTGGTCACCACCTGGTGGCTGAATGCAGTATAGCTCATAAATCCCACCTCTGTCTTGTTAGTTGATGGGACATGGATCAAACAAGAAGGTCAAAGTACATGTGGTATAAATTGTTCTCAAAGATGGTTTCTGGCTTTTAAGGTTGAATATTATAACATGAATTCATTTTTCATGAAAAGAAACTGTCCGACAAAAACCAACACACAAATGCACACTCCAGGCTCACTTGGGTAATATTTTATTTACTCATTAATCTTCAAAACTATTTTTCATAATAAATTTCCACTTTATGTTCATCAAAGAACCGTAACAATAAAAATAAAAGTAAATACTGTAGAAAAATTGTACATATAGAAAATAAACATGGTAAACACCTAGATGTAGGATCTCACTGGTGGAGACACCTCCTTTTGTTTCAGATGGCAACACAACAGAGATAGAGGGAACAGAACGGGACGGACGTGGAGGGAGCGGAGGGGCGGAGGGGCAGAAACATACCAAACGAGGGGGAAAGAAGAGAAGGGAGGGAAATTAGGTCAAAAGGCCAGTTAAGGATGGAGAGAATAAGGGAATATGTTAAGTTTCATTTGGACTTTATATTTTTTGAAATCTCACACACAGTCCTTTTCGATGTTTCTCGCTGCTGTCCGTCGTGCATGCATGTGACTGGTTGGCTGCTCGGAGGAACCGGGGGGGGGGGCTGGCTCATGTCATGGCACTGTTTGTATTGATACATCGTGGAGCTGCAGTTCTCCAGCTGCAGAGGGCTCAGACACCGCAAGAGTACATGGGACCGAGAATTATAGTGTGCAGCCCATCGGAAACCCGTCCTTCTGCCGTGTATTGATCATTTCTATCGATAAGTCAGTCGACCAATAGCATGAAGACAAAAGGACGTAGAGCGAAAGAGAGGAAAGGAAGAGCCAATGAAATCGAAGCAACTCAAGTTGTCATATAGCCAATGGCCTCATGAACTGGATTTTCTATCTATCAGCAACACATGGTAACATTTACTTTGTTCTGTTTTTGATTTTTTTTTCTTCTTTTCTTCCTCGGCTGGTTTTTGCTATAAAAGGTGGTTTGTCGGAGCAGGTATAGTGGGCGTGGCCTATAAGATGTCAGGCTAGAAAACAGGACGCACACATCCAGGTGCTGCGTTGGAGTTACATTGCAACCCGCAACGCCACCCTCCTCCTCCTCCTCCTCCTCCTCCTCCTCCCCCTCCCCCCTACCACCTCTGGGACTTACTGGGACACGCCACCACTCCACGGGCACAGCTCAGAGACTCAGGCATGCAGCACACTCGAGATGGTCACACTTTGTTGATGAGGATGTGAACGGAGAATCGATTTAGAGATGAAATCAATGCTGAATCCCACACACACACGGAAAAAACATTTTGAAGTGCGTATTCAGAAATACTTCAAGCCAAGGTGGTAAGTCTATGATGTTGGTGCGTCACGGTGTAACCTCGTAAGTTTCAACGCGGTATAAATCACACGGAGTAAGATAATTCACGTGCAATAAGACCCCCCCCTCCCTTCCCCCAAAGAGTCTATACTGACCAAATGTTCTTCATATTCATCGTCATCATTGCCATAACAATTATCATAATGTCATTTTCACCATTGTCTTCTTGTATAGTCTTCAGAATCAGTTATGAAGATATGGTTGGTCTGGCAATGCAGGTTTGTCTGCAAGTGTTAATATTTTTTGTGCGTGTGCACGTGTGATGTATGCATGTGTGTGTGTATGTGACACCGCAGTCGTGCACGACCGGTGTCTGTAGGTAGCATCTGAAGTCTCAAGTATCCTGTCCAGGAAAATATCTCTCAGTTTTTCGCTGATTCCACCTTGGAGATTTGCGGAACAACCGCGGCACGTCCATTATGTTAACTCTGCCTTTTCACTTGTAACTCATTGGCCGTGTGGCTTACACCCTGATTCCCTGTCCTGTTGCGTGGGACAAGACTTGGACCATCGGTGTGCTTGTTTCTTCAGCCTCCTCAGTGCTTCATTGAGTCCCGTCTGCAAACAGGGAGGAAGGCCAAGATGCTTGGAAGAGACACTTAGTGCTTGTCTTGGTGCTTTTACATCATCTTTGTTCTTGAACTCACTCAACATACTCAGTCTGCCATTGGCTTCACTTAAAGTCTTCCTTGACCCCTCTGAGTCCGACTGAGAGGTCCTGCTGTGGCAGGGAAGCGATTGGTCATTTTTTTATCTGGCTGGCCCTGAAAATGGTTCTTTACTGGGAGTTGCTTCCTAAATCATTTGGAATGGTGTTTATGATCATAAAACGAGACTCTCGCAGAGGCTCTGCTCATTGGTAAATACTGTACAATAAGGGTCCATGCCCTCGGGCCAGTCTGTGTGTGCGTGTGTGTTTGTGCTTCAGTGTTAGTGTTTGTGCTTGAATGCATGTATGTTTGTGCTTGCCAACATGTGTGCAGTTGTGATTATTGGAGAGTAAACATTAACATCAGCATGTCTATGTCAGTGTGCGTTTGTGTTTTTTTTTTGGAGAATATATCTATTTATGTACATATACCGTTATATATAAAGGTGTATGCGTATATGTCAGTGTGTTGGACGTCTACTGCCTCAGACGTAGTACTCCTTGTCTTTGTTCTTCTTGTTCTTGGAGATCTTGGCGATGCCCAGTGGCTTGTCCTTGGTGCTGCCGTTGGGCTGCGTGGCCGAGTTGCTGATGTAGTTGCGGCTCTCGTCCACGTGGTAGGAGCCTTCGTCGCGGTTGCGGTACTTGTACATGGCGTAGAGGAGGATGAGGATGCAGAGGGCGGCGGCCGCCACGATGCCTACCACCATGCCCGTGGTGCTGCTGCTCTCCCGCACCACCTCAGATGGACCCGTGAACACCTTCACGTCAGGCAGGGGAGGGCGGGCTGTCAGGGGAGAGCGCAGGCATGTGAAGTTACATTACAGTGTATGGGATACATTATTAATTTGGGTAACATGTCAAGGTGGTGGGTGGAGAGCTGGAGTAAGAAGAAACAATGCATCATCACGGTGAATTATTTAACATGTGTTTTGCATAATGCCACACGCTGGAAAGGGAGGGCTGCAGCTTAGAGCCAGAGTTGTTTCCATATTATCACATAATGTGTAAATAGATTACATTACAGCGTGTTGAAGAGGAGGGCTAGTGCACGGGTTAACATTATATCAAGTTTTATTATACACTTCTGACACTCACGGGCAATGAGGGCTGCAGTGTGGGGATATATGACACCAAATTAAATGACTGAGTCAACACAATTTGCATCGAATTATTCGAGTTGCATCAAAATGAGGCAGAGGAAAAGGAGAAGGAAAAAAGAAACATACAAATAGAAGATGAATACGAAGGGAATAATGAGAAGAGGTGAAGAGAGGAAATATAGACGAAGAAAAGCAAGGAGTCGAAGATCGGGGAGCGTGTGGACAGATGCCTGGAAGCTAAACTCCAAATGGAAATGAAACGATCGTTCCAGCGAGCTTAAAAAAATCTAAGAAAAAAAGCAACGATAGGTGTAGAGGACGCTTATATTAAAGAAACTCACCTGAACTGGGGTCACAGGGATCGATGTCTTCATCATCGCTGGGACACTCGGCCGACGCCACCAGAAGGTCGTCTGCTGACTGTGAAGAGAGAGAGGACACCCCCCGAAAGAATTATGAACACATACACACACATAGACAAAAACATTTATCAACAAAACATCTCCAATAAGTAAGTAAACAGCCTTTTCTTCACACGGCTTCTGTTTATTCTCTACATGTGTGAGCGCACAGCACCAATCCATCCCCCACTCGTTTTCCAGTTTGCCACAAACACATTTGCCTGTGACTGCCCATGGCAATGGCAGACGACCAAAACTAGAGTACCAAGTGGAGAGAAGGAGACATGATAGGGTGGGGGAGAAAAGAAATGAATTCTGTTTAAAACCACGAAGGGACGAGTAGTTATCTGCTGCTCCTCTCTTGACCCTCCCCCCTCTTGTTCCTCCTTTGGCCATTCTATCTTCCTCATGTCCTTGCTTTGCTCTCTCTTCATCTGATATTGGCAAGTGCTCCTGCTGTACGTGTCGGAGGATGTGCAGCGTAAAGCACAAAGGGAATAAAATCAGTTTTTCGTTTAACATTCCAGCAAAGTGTTCGGTGGATTAATTTGAATCTCCTTTGTTCAACACCTCTTCACACGCAGCATGTCAATAACCCACTTATATACAACCCCTAACCCACATCAAGCAACTAATATCTCAACTACCGCCCTGTCTCTGTGTCTCGCTCCCTCTCCATGGAAAAGCCCCCCCTCGTTCCTCTCCATCCCTGCTCCTCTTGTTGCCATGGCAACTCTAAGTTCAGGCTGTTAAAAATGATAGGGAAGAAGTGTGCACCCACTGTGGGGACCGGTGCATTGATTTGCCATTCCAGCCCGTGTGTTTAGATGGGGAGGGAGAGGGAGGGAGAGAGGGAAGAAGTGAGAGATAGATGGATGGATAAAATGAATTTGTGAAGGAGGCATTTGGGGAGAAATAGAGAGAAAAGAAGATGGGATAGGAGCAGGGGGGAGGGCTTCAAAGTGCTGCGGTCTTCACTTAACACCGTGCTAATGTGCGCCGCATATTCATGAACTACTGTTAAAACATTGCCTGCCTTGATGCTTTGGCATGTGAGATATGAGGGTGTGAGCGTGTGTGTTTGTGTGTGTGTGTGAGTGTGTGCTTTAACCACAATGGGCTCTCATTGCCAGCACTAAATTAAAGTTGGATTGTGATGCATTGCAGTAGATGTTTGTAACCCACAGAATAAAGGCGAGGGGAGAGAGCGGCAGAGCTACAAAAGAGCAGAGCTCAGGAGGCAGATTAGAATCAGACCGTAACATAATCTGAACCAAATCAGAGTAAAGATTGGTTGATGAAGTCTCCGCTGAAACCCACGGACAGTATTTCAAACTGAAATGTATTTAACTGTTTCTCCATCTTTGCTTCCTTTGTACATTTTCTTTGTTTTCTTTTTTCTCTAATTAGATTAGAGAAGCAACCACTTAGTTTATTCATCTGAAAAACGCCTGTGCTGGCCGTGCGTGGTGTGGTCCTGGGTCCTGACAAACTGACTGTGGCTTTGTTTGGCCTAAAACATATATTAGGTCATTGACGCTTGACTATGTCTCTTTCCTCCACTGCTTTTCCAATCAGTTCTGCCCACTGGGCTGTCAAATGCTGCTCGGGTGAGCTTAGCCTCTGGAATACAGCCAGTCAATAAACCTCTGTGCCTTTGCCAGGACCCAAATAGCACAAGAACCAATCGGCCGGTGGGAAACACATAACCCCTGACATCTGTCACCGATCAACGTCAAGCCACCGTGTTGGTTATCGATCCAAAGACACCTATATGTGCCCTCCACAGGCACCTGTTTTGAATCCCGATTTACGCTAAAACAAAAGCAGAGAGCTAATATTTAATGAGATCCCTCCCTCTGATCTGTGACATCACCCCATCAGCTGACCACCCCGTTCAAACAGGAAGGCGTCAATTGGAGTATTGATCCAACTATCACTTGGGAGACAAGGGACAATAGGAAATCTAAAGGCAACTTAAATAACATCAATAAGTCACAAAAGTTTTTAGAAGATGTGCTAAAAACCGTGTCCGAGAAGCCTCCGCCCCTCCCACCTCCCTCCCTCTTTGTCCCCATCTTATCAATACAGACTCCTGACATAATGATGCACGACGATAGGAGGAGGGAAAAGAGATACAGAAGAGAGGAGAAAGGAAGAGACAAAGATTTCTGCATGCCGAAAGAGCAAAATCTCTACCTGAGCAGCCGAACAGTGCCAACGACCGTCCACGCCTCCCTGACTGCCTAGTTCACACATGGTGGCTGCACTATGTCCTCACACACTCGCACGGAAGATTCAACAGCTTGTCTGCAACTTTCACAACTGGAAGTCACTCACACAGGTACACACACCCGCTCTACGAGAACCAAACGTGCTCCATTGGTCTATTTCCACTTTCTGCACAGACACACGAGCGCACACCGGATCAGGCTGAAGTTGGCAGGCTGATGAAGAGATCCTGACGAGGGAGGACAGAAGCTAGCTCCACTACTGCAGATGGTGAGATAGACTCATACTCTGCCTGCATTAGCAGCCTATCACTGGAGCTCAACCACACAGCGAGGGAGGGAGGCAGGGAGGGAGGGAGGGAGAGAAGAGAGAGAGAGAGGGGGGAGGGTGATGGGTAAATATGGAAAGATAAGGAGGGAGAGAGAGCAAAGGAGAGGAGAGGAAAAGCGATAAAAGTGAGCAAAGGGAGGAGGGTGGAAGTATCTTCAGAAGATGGATAGAAAAAGAGGAGCAAGAGGGAGAAAAAGGATTTGAAAGATATGGAGAGAGGAAAAAAGGTGGCAAGAAAAAAAAAAACAGACAGGGAGGGGGGTGTGGGAGCGAATGAGATGTAGGTGTTCAGGGCTTTGGTCAGGTGATTCCCGATAGCCAATAGGGGGCCGCTTTGGGTCTCAGGTTTCTTTTATCGGTCTTCCCATCAAACACAGGTACACTCACACACATGAGCACAAACACACATGCACACACAAAAACAAGCAACCAAACATCAGACACCAACTTTGAGCTCTGTGAGTCAGAGCAGCCTCTAGCATAAACACTCACAGACTCTCACACAATCTCTCCTTCTCTTCTCCTTGCCGGTGCTCAGCTGTGATGCATTATTAATCCACTTTTCAACACACACACATACACCCAAATCAATAAACTGTGGACTCCAGAAGGAGGCACATAACACATTCTTACTGAACAAAGCACTGACGGTAGCTGTAAACCCATGAGGCGACTCAGGCAGACCCACTTCAACATGCACCCTAACCTGGTGGGGCTGTGTGTGTGAGTGTGTGATTGTGCGTATGTGTGTGCATGAAATCGATGCATTGCTTGTAACCGCAGCACCTTTGGAAGACATCGCTGCCCCTCCTCTGATGCAATATTCTGCAATACAAGCCTATTTTTCACAATACACCTGAGTGCTTTGTGTGTGTGCATTCAGGTTCGTCTCCACATTGAATGTGTGCACTGGATAAGGCCAGGTTGGTTGCTAGGCAACACTAGGCAGCCTCAATGAAGAGGCTGTAGATTCTTCTTAAACAAGACAAAGCAGAGTTTTGAGGCCAGCAGGAGTTATTCTGCTCACACTGACGGACAAACAAACAAACACACACACACACATAAAGACACCGCAGTATGTCGAGCATGTAGTGGCTCTGACCTAGTTCTCATACAGCGCTATCGACTCCGCTGCTCAACTCCAATCCCATATTTAGCACTGACATTGGCATATCATAGGAGCAGGAATAGTCCCGTTTAAAACCACATAGAGTATACAAGCACAGGGGGGGATAGAGAGCAGAGGTGTGAAAACAAGCCCAAGTGACAACGCTGTCACTCTGCAGTGCTATCCATCAAGCCCTCATCTCCATTATTGATGCCTGAGGCTTAGCTCACAGCTCTGCGCTCTATTATTTATGTCTGAAACAGCTGGCGGTTTATACCCAGAGGAGTCATTCTCTATGGGAGTCAGGATGGGCGAGAAAAAGCAAGCAACGGATAGTGGGGCTCACTATCTCCATGGCAACTTGTATCACTGGGAAAAAAAAAAAATCTTCAGTGCGGCAGGCAGGCGGTTTTATAACACAGAAGAAGAACTGCAGAACACACAGACGCCCACAGAGAGCCTGACAACATCTCAGTAGTGATCTGAATAATAGAGCAAAAGAGTCTGTGGTGTACCTGCTGATAATGTATCCTCTGACATTACAATCGACTCTGCAGTTACATCCACTTTAAATATTCCTCAATAACGGTTATTTGTTTCTATTGTTGACTCCCATTTGCATCAGTTTACTAGATGCATATTATGGGAAAAGCTATTACAGCCTCCATTAACACAAACATTTTTCCTCCTGTAATTTAGTGGGTAGGGACCACTTAGACGACAATTTGCTCCTTTCACGTGGATGCGCTGCAGCAGAAAAGTTCTTCTATTGAGATAAGTTTTTTTTTACCTGTTCGACAGGTTCATGTTGACCAGTCAGAACATGGTAAGCGCACATATGCTCTGCATGTTGGAGAACGAATTCGGTAAAAAAAATTATGTTTCACGGCAAATCAAATAAAGTTCAATTTGTCTCTCATCAGAAAGCCCCAAAACACATAACACAATAATAAAACCAAAACATCAGAGAAAGGTTAAATGCATTTTACATCAGATTATTTTTATGGTATTTAATTATTTGTATATATATATATATATATATTTATATATGTATTTATTTGTATTTTGTATTATCATAATATACCACTCAAATAGGTGGTTTCAGTGGTTACATTTTACAGCATCCTGGTGGCCTAGCAGTCTAACATTATTTCTGTAATTACAACATCTATTATTCCAGTGTGCCTGCTGACCATTGGTGCATATCATCTCAAATCTTTTTCTACTAAGTCAAATTTAAAAATCCTGAAAAAAACCCAATAAATAAATAAATTTCTGTTGTGCCTTTGACTGAATTTCGATGCGGCCAACATTATCCACTGTGTGCTTAGCTCCTGAAATACTCTTTATTTTAAACTATTTCCATAATCACAAAGTGTGTAAAAAATGCAACAAAATACAATCTACCCTTGCCTTAAGTTCAAAACAATCCAGACATGCAGTATCTTGCTGTCCTGTCTGTGATTGTTGGCCGTGTTCTTGCTAATCCTCTTACCGAGTTTGATGAGCAACTTGTCAAAGCAAATTAGCGCGTTTCATTTACCCATTGTCTCACTGAAGGATGATGGGAGAGGATGTTTTGATATCATTTGTGACAAGCAGCCACAGAAAAGTTTATTAAAATGGTTGTGATAAGGCTCTGACCTGCTGTGTGGCGCCCCCTTGTTTGCGGTTGGTGGCCGTGGTCGTTGTGATGTCGCTTATGGAGGGGGCGGAGTCAGAGCGGTTGCCCCCAGCTGCGGCACTGGACTGCGGGGTGATGGAGGAGGATGGCATGTCGCCAACCAATCGGGCGCTGCCATCCACTCTGATGTGAGCATGACCCTCAGCAGCCAAGTTGAGGATGCGGAGGCCGTTGTAGTAGAGGCCGGACAACTGGCCCTGGAACATGCCTGCACTTCGCTCACCTCCACCTCCACCCACACGCACCGTCGTCTGGCTGTTGAAGATGGTCAGCTGGCGACCTACATGCCCGCACACAAGCACACCAGGAAGAAAGGTGGACAGACGCACGCAAATACAGTCACACACACATACATACCAGTGGTCACATACGTGCATACATACACACACAAGAGTGTTTGAGTGTTACACAATCCACCAACCCCAAGCCATGGTAAGAGGATGGGATAGATTAAGCATGACAGAGCAAATCGAAGCCGTGGAGAACCGTGAAGAGGTTTGAGACTGAGAGGAAAAAAAAGCGATAAAAGAGTGAGAACAGAAAACAAGAGAAGAGGGAGAAGAAGGAGAGGAGGAGGGGAGCGAGGAGACTGAGAAGTCGAGGAGGAGGAGGAGGATGAAAAGGCAAAGAACAGAAGGAGGAAGAGGCAGCAGATGAGAGGAGTCACAGGGCCCAGAGAAGATGGGGCTGGCAGATGGTTGCTATGGTGATGGCTGTACGGCACGACATTGTATTTGAAGGAGCAACAGACAGGCAGACAGAGATAGAGATCTAGAGAACTGTTGTAACAGCCCTATGAAGCATGCACAGGTTATAAGCTCTAGCACTGCTCATTGTTAAAGGGACTAGAGGCTAATTTAAGATCTGCTGAAGTTTAGGAGGAAAACTTTTACATTTTTTCAAAATAAAAGCATTGTTCTATTAGTCTTTTCAAATTTACATAATTCTTACATGTCACAATACTTTGCGTTTACTTTACTTTGATTACAAACAATTTTTTAGTAAATGCTTTATTGTTGACAATTTGATTATAAACAGATTTTTTTTTACCAGTCTTAATAAAGCATCTTTTATCAGTACTTCTTTTCTATTTTCTGATTTATTCACATTTAAATCTCTCCATTGTCCCTTTAACCTGATATTATCAGATACACATTAACAAGATACGTTCACAGGCACTACAGTTTACACAGTATTACACACTACAGCTGTCCAACTTTTAAATACTTAGTTATGGATTTAGATTTTAGATGTTAGTTGATGGTGCACAATATAATATAGTCAACTGTCTTCATATTCTATTTTAAGCTCAAAGTTTTAAGGAATTTTAATCAGGGTTTTTACCTTTGTCGAGTAGCCAATCGTCAACTACTCGACCGAGCCGATAGGGGATTCGCTGTCTGGCGATGGCCAGGCGCTCGTTATCAATGTTGCCTTTAATTTAGAGATGAAAACACAGTAGTAATTACGCACATCCAAACGTGGTACAGGAGCTGGATACAAAAAGAACAGCAATGAAAAGAAAGTAATGGTCTGCTCATCATTAGTATGTCACTGCATTAAGTTAAGCTTGGTGTGCTGCGAGAAGAGGAGCTGAATTCACTATGGTTCCAGTGAGCGGACTCTTACTCTCTGTTCATTGGGTTTAATTTAAAGAGACATGTCAGGGGTTAACATCTGCAAGAGCACAGGTAAATAAAGTTACAGCTGCCACATACTGCCTATATGACTGACTGAGTTTAGAGTTACATACAGGAAGAGACCTCACACACACCTCACAACAACTGGCATTTATCATTTTAACTATCAGCTACCTAAAGCATGGACCTCGTTGTGTTAAAGACTACCTAAGATTACCACTTTAAATATAAAAACCAACAAATATAAAAAACAATGTCTATGTTCAACAAAATACACTTTTTTCATTTTTTCTTATTTTTTTCTCTCTAGTTAAACATTTAACTCAAAAATATGACATGATTTTAAATTATTATTTGTCCAGAATGCACCAACTGTTATTATTTTCTTTTATGGTGAGAAAAACAACTGACACCTTAATTGAATATTTTCATAAATTACCTTTAACACTATTTAACAGGCCTAACATGACATAGCTGGCTAGTGTACAGGCTATCTTAATAAAAATTCATTTTATGGTTTAAAAAGTCATGGTTCATATCAGATCACACATATTTCATTTCAGACAAAATAACATAAAACAAAGCTGCAGTTATAAGTCTCATCAATCAGGAGCTGGGTTGATGTGGACTAAGGTGTAGTCAGCTCTGCCCCAGGACAGGCACCTCTGCAGTGGGTCTGTGGATCGGGCTTCTGTGTGTGTGGGGGGGGCAGGGCCTACCTGATGGATAGCGCTCTATCACCGGCAGGTCGTCCAGCTGGAGGGTTGCATTGCCTCCGCTGCGGGTGAAGCGGATTATGTGGTACTTCCCATCGTTGACGAACTTGGAGCTCTCCTCGATGTTGATGTCGTCGGTGCCGACATTGAACACTACTCTAATGTTGCCTTTGTCCTGAGAAGGAGGAAAATTCTTCATGAGGAATGTAATTGTTTTTAATAAGCGACGGCATTGTGTGTTTCCCTTGTTGGTGGTTTCGCATTAACGACTTTATGCTCTTAGATCTCTCTCGTAAAAGAGGTAATGGATATGTCCAACACTTGCAAGACGTCAAATGAGCTCAGGGATAACTTAAAAATGAATCAAAGCAGATATGAAGATTTATTTCTTACGGTGGGGGCATTATAAAATGAATTCTTAATAATTGTTTTCACATTTTTTCATGTTGCAGCCTGATGATTGAAAAATAGATATTTCTCTCTGCTTCTCTCGCTCACTTCTAAGCCCCAGGCTTGGACTTAGAAGACACACTTCCTGCATTTAAGAATAATGGAGGCCACTGTGCACTTGGAAGGTTTCAATGCAGCGGAGAGTTTTCTTGTGCCTCGACACAATCCTGTCTCTGAGTTCTGCAGCTCCTTTAACCTCATTGCTCGGTTTTTACCTCAGACAGATATAGACGAGTATGTGCTTTTCCAAATCTAGTCCAATCAATTGAGTTCACCAAAGGCCGACTCCGATCAAGCCTTAGAAATATTTCAAAGAAGATCAAAAGAAATGGGAGACACTTGAGCCAAATTTTGTGTCTCAAAGCAAAGGGAACGAATACTGATGTCAATGTGATACTCGGTTTGTCATTATGGGACAGAGTGTAAATTTATCGTAAAGAAAAACATGTTTTTATCTGAGCATAATGCTATAGCTTAAAAGAATGTGAAAGTGAAGAGGTCTCAATATTTTGTGAATTGGCACTGTTCCACCAGCAGCAGTAAGAGAAACAAAACAGTGGCATAATGTTGCAGAAATGCAGCTGGGGGCGGTAGCAGATGAGAAAGAGCTGGTGCAAAAAGAAGGTTAGCCTCATTAGCTGCAACTTATGGTACTTAACAACTTCACCCTGGAGCAGGAAAGGATGCGGCACTCTGTCACACACAGCGTTTGTTAAAATCATCTCAGTCAGTAACCTAAAACCCACTGGTAGCATGAAGTAGGGGAAGTCATTTAAGTGTTACACAGATCTCTTTATGATATTAATCATTTTGATTCATTTCCACACTGAAGATGGGAAATCTGGAAAAAAGGTCTATTGAATAAATTACAATAAGACAGTTTTTAGGAGGATGAGAGCAGATACCATCTTCTTTAAACCAAAATAATTCCTAATGTATTACCCTTAATAACTTGTCATTCCTGCCATCACAGAGAATGTATGTGTGCAGGCGAGCATCCACTAGTTAGTGCTGCTAACTAAATCGCAGGATGCGCAGTTTCTTTTAAAAAATTGAAAACTGGATGGCATCGAAATGCGCAGGACAGTGCTCTTTGCCTCCCTCCCTCTCTCCCACACCATGTCAGAGGCCGTTAAAACATCCATAAAGGTGTTTGATGGTCCTCTGCAGGCAGGCAGGATTCAGCATAAACTTGTTAGATATCTCTTTTGCTGTGCACATTCATTTTGGAGATACTCCCCCAAGTAATATCCCTAAGATTGGTGAAAATCTGTCAGTGCACTGTTGAGTTTTTCTTTTACCATCCTCCCTGGTGAAAATGATCAAATCTACCTACTGGACAGACAAATATGACAATAAATCATGAAACAGATTTAAGGTCCTCTGTGGGGAACTGTGGAATATCACTCCCCCTGAAGTGGGATCAGGATGTGCATTCAGTGTGAATTAATTGTACTTGCTGTTAGCCTTTTTCAGCAAGCCTTTACAACATGAGTGTGTATGGGGGACAGACCCAGTGTATTTCAAGATACAAGAAAGACCAAAATGTCCAAGTAACTAAAATGAAGAAATCACTTGCACTTACTATCTGCAGCTGAAGGTAGTCTCCCAGGCCGGACGCGCTGTCCACCCGGAGCAGGATGGCGTGTTTCTGTTGGGTGCTAAAGCCGAGTGCGAGTCGGTCGGCCCTGGTGCTGGGACGTTCATTCGGGGGCCATGTATAAACCACGACGCCTCCATCGCGCCCAAAGATGTAAGTGGTCCCAGCTGGTCCACACAGATAAAAAATGTTAATAGCAAGCACGTCTATATGCCATAAACAGTGCTATCTATCATCAGAGGTTCCATACTGCAGATGGTACCTCTGTCCATTTTTTTTCGAAATGTTGAATACACAAGGGGCATATTGAAAAATAATCATGAAAACTCTTAAATGTCAGAGATGACTGGTCCTCCGCATTCTGCTCATTCCTCCTCCGAAAAAAAAAATCTGTATTTCCCAAAGTGCTTCTCAACATTACCGCAGGCTGCAATAATTGACTCATACAAATAACAACTCGTACAATTATTTGACCCATTGGGTTCCTACATCATGTATCTCGCTTGTGTGGCTGCTGAGGAGTATTTAGGGTCTAAAGCAGGAAGATTGAATTATTAAACATTGCAAAAAAAAAAGAGACGAGATGAGAAAACACAAACTAGACATTGAACAGGTACTGTAGTATTTGTTCTTTGCCACTTGAGAATCACCAGTTGACAGTGCCCTCACGTGGCGGCTCTGATAAAATGCACAAGAAAATGCTTCAATTCAAACCATCAAACTGCAGCAGTTTTACACCTTTACCTCTACACCAGGGTTAATGTCTGATTGTGTGTGTTTTACAAGTTCAAGACGTTAAGGGTTTGACAGAGTGTATTGGGAAAAATAAATTGTGCACATAGCATCTACAAAGACGTGAACCGTTACACATGAAAATGCACATCTTGTACTTTCATCTGTCTTCACCATGAAAAGCTCCTATGACCTGTTATCCACCCTGGTGTGAGACTGAAAACAGAATAAAAATCAAGGACTCACCATCATTGCATAGTGGCCCGGCATACGAAGTCATGCTGCAGTCACAGGAGAAGCCCTCCCACTGCTGCAAACAAACTCCCTGATTTGAGCAAGAGTCCTCCTGACAGGTAGTGCTGGGACCTGCAGTGAGAGACGTGGTGGGGTTGGAGGGTGCACAAGTTAGGAGAGGATGAACACATATACTTTCTTTGGTTTGTCAGGAGCCCAGTGTGTTCACAGTAGTTTGACAGTACAGTGTGGTTATTTTTGCAGTTCGAAATAGCTGTTGAACTGCAATAGCGCTTTGATGAGTAGCATTGGTAGAAATTAATGTGAGATGAGAGGATAATGTGGATAGGCTCCCATTCTTACATTTACAGGAGGATACTATTGGATTGACTAAAACTAAACTGTGTTACTAGGTGAAAATAACTAAATGTTTAAAGCATGCATGTGGTGAGACTAGATGAGTGGGGCGAGGACAGGAGGAGGAGTTAAACATAAGAGGGCAGTTATGTTTAAAGGCCTTCATCTCAATACTCTTTCTTCCGACGTCCGTCACTGTTCTCTCCCTGCCTCGTGCTAGATCTCCTTCACTGCACTTCTAACACGAGGCACGGAGGGGAGGGTGTGAAATGATTCCCAATTAAGAGTATTGAAGTTTATGTGCAGAGTCAGTAGGAGAGGGTTAGACAGCATGCTGCTAGGCAACCCGGGTAGTGGAGCTGTGGTCAACTCAAGTCAAGCGGTGGTGATGTTACTACTGTGATGAAATCACTAGGAGAGGACAGGTCACCTCTGACCTTTGACTCTGGATCTCTTGGATCCGCACAACACTGGACACCACTGGGTAGTTTCAACGCACGCACGCACCCACCCAAACGCACACACACACACATACATACACATACATACACACGCGCACACACACACACACATTTTCCCACTCGTACACACACACACGTCTCAAGTGCTCACACAAAGCAATATACCTTGCAAGTCAGCTTTCATCAATGTTACTTTTGTCAGCCAAATAAAAAAGCAAACAAGCAAATTAAGTTAGATGGTTAGTCAATGCACACAGATGCTTGTGAACTGCTGAAAGAGTGGAGCAGAGAGAGAAAGTTCAATGTGCAGGAACAGAGAGGAGGAGATGAAAAGAAAGAGTCAAATTTACATTTAACAGAGCAAGAGCTGGGTTAGTGGGTTATCTTGATAACAGAGAGCAAATGAGTTCAATGACAAGTGAAAGGAAAAAAAAGCAACAAAGGAGGTGGGACCTGGACACAACTACTGGTGTGTTGGTTTGTGTGTTTGCACCTCACCTTCACAGCCTCTCTCCACTTGTCCCATGGTTGCTAAGGCATCAGCCAAAAGGTCAGGGAGCCGGCCGTTTAGATCCACTGTTGCCAGGCAACCCTGGAAACCCTCACGGGAGTGGACCAGCTTGGGCAGGTCCCGGTACATTTCTTTGGAGACGCCCCCAATGTACAGGTCACCTGTGGAGGTGCAACACAATGAATAGCAGCCTCGTTAACCAATCATAATGCTTTATTTTCTGCCGTCATCATCAGTAAGACAATTCTAAGGGTTGAAATAGAGTGGAAAAGTCTGTCTAAATACAAGTGGCCTTTATAAAACTGAGAAAAGATGAATAGTCAAATTTTTAAAGCGAGAACCATAGAAAGTTATGCATTTTTGCTTCATAAATTACAAATGATTCTGTCGTCCATTCATGTTTCGACTGACCATTTGATTTAAGGAATTGTCAATAGACTCATATTTGTGTACTAAATATGTTGACGGCAATCTCAGCTTCTCCGCAATTTTCCTGCATCGATAAATGCATCCTCGTTGTCGCACAATTAAAAGATGCCACATCAATATTAGTCGGTATCATCAGTCAATGGTTGGTCCATATTATACTGAGCATATTCTGAATAAGTGGAAACAATATTTACTGCCTGCTACAACTTTCTGTTCTTTTGATTCAAGGCTATTTTGTTTGCTGCTGTGTCTATTCAGTCACATCTAAGGCTTTTAATTGATTCCTTTTAATTAAGATGTTTTTTATTCATACGAATCTCTCTGCTCTTATCTGTTGTTTATTTTTCTTTCATTCAGAGAGCAGTGTTACTCACTACTTTTCACTATGGATTGTGAGATTTAATGAGCCTACTATATAAGGGTATAAAGATTCAGGGAGCACTACAAAATAATGACCTCACAGCCAGGAAAATTCCTATAGAGCAGTTTACAGTAAGTGTATACTATGAGGGAACGTATTATCAACTGTGTGTATCAAAACCTCTCACATAAGCTACCTTGATTGAGGTCCCTGCTTGTGTTTTTGTGCATACCCTTCAGGTCGAGGTTCTTGGCCCCCATGGTGGTCTGCGTGGTGACTTTTGTGTCAATCTTGACCGTGTGGAGATTGTTAGTGTCTCGGGATATGTGAACGTTGTGCCAGTGGTTGTCATTGAGAGGACTGTTGGAGTTGCCCTTAATCAGGTGTGCCCCATTGCCCAGGTCAGAAATGTAATGTAGGTAGCTAGAGAGTAAACAAGGAAAAGAGAAAAGGCCAATTAATCACATTCATGATGAAGAGCAACACAGGGTCATACACTTCAGGGCGTTATCGTCCGTTTTGCAAAAGCACAATTGTTAGAATAGAGAAAGAGTTGAGCATGTTTCATATCTGATATTTCACTCTTATGATTTTATTAATCATGGGGAATGTTGACTTAAAAATATTTATAATTATTATAATTAGTGCTAAAAATAATTTGGCCTTTTATTCATTAATTGTTAATTTTATTGTTTTTATAGATGAAGTGAAGACATTGTACTGACTCATGTGATAGGGAGTCTACACACTGCACTGTTCAGCTCACCCTTTAACCAGCTCTATCACTATGAAGTCGTTGCCATCTCCTCTGTTGTAGAGAACAAGGCCGTCGGGCGACGTGGTCTTGAACTGCATGAAGAGATGCATAGAGTAGTAGGCCTGCAGCGTGGGCAGCGTGACGAAGCTGGAGCGCGACCGGAAGGTGACAGGGTCGGCCACGATGCTCTTGTAGCCGATAACGGCGTTGAGCTCACAGTAGTCGATGTCGCCGTTCTTGCACAGGTCGATGTAGGGCATGCCGTTCAGCGTCAGGCCCTGAAGGTGGCCGATGAAATTGGAGGGCACGGCGGGAATGAAGCGCTTCTCTGTCACAATGCCCGTCTCCACATTGTGGAACTCCAGTTGGGTGTGGTCGCCCGCCATCTGACCTGGTTGCGGGGGGTAAACTTCAAAAGTGAGATACTACGGAAAGTTGGGTTTCAAGTGGAACTGTTCAATAGCAAAATTAATACTAATCCGAATTCTTCTTTCAACTCTGTAACTAACAGTGACAGACTGATTCTAACAGATGCAACACACTAATACAATTAATAATGTAAATACGGGATCTATCACAATTCAGAATGATTATTTTCCCATACACACATACAGATGTTCTCTAAAAAAGAAATAAAACTTTAAATTTTTGTGTCACAGCACTTTCTCATATAAAACAACACACAGATTCTAAGACCTAAAAAAAAGTGTAGAGAGTAATTTATGGTGAGAAGCTTTCAGTTAAGCTGCTGTGATTACCTTCAACAGGCTGCAGGTCATCTACGGTGAGTTTGAGTCCCTTGCCACGCCGGACTACCCTCACCGTGTGCCACTCATTATCATTGAGGCTTGACCCCGCAAAGATGGTCTCTGGGCCTTTACCTACACATAGCCCAGAGTACCATTAACATATGCACAGAGAGGTGGAGAGAGAAAGAGAGAAAGAGAGAGAGAAGAGATAGAGATGTAGAGAGACAGAGATAGAAAGAGAAGACGAGAAGAAGGAGGAGAAGCAGAGAACCAGGCAGGCGGAATTCAAATTCAAGGACAGGAAGTGAGGAAATGGAGGGAAATAGGAGTAAAGGGAATGAGGAACCATACATATCCGGGGGGAGACAAACACCTACATGTCAACACACTCTCTCCACAGATACACAGACACGTCTGTTTGCAGATAGGCCAGCGATATAAATGATGAGGCACAGACTGACAGACAGACAGATTTAAATATGTGGAGGCCACGGGTGCCTAACATGGAGTCACAACAGGCCCACACTGAGCTAATCCATCTGTGGACAGATAACACCGCCATGATGACCACCTCCTACCCACAAGCACACAGATGCCAGATTTGCAACCCCTTGACTGTCAAACTGCCCCACAATCCTCCGGCACCCAGCCTACGTGCATCACTTTAGTTTCTACAAGGGCGCAGTACTGCAAGGAGCCTCATGGTGGCACTAGACACAAAGAGGAACACCAGAGAGCTCTCCAAGGTGCTGATGTGCAGCAGAATGAAAAAAGGCTGAGCTGTCCCCTCATGATGTCTCTCTCTCTCTCTCTCTGCCCATCTACCAGCTCATATCTTCACATAGGGGACTGTCCACATTTGACAGACTGACTGTTCCCAAAACCACCGTCTCTCCTTTCTCCGACTCGAGACAAGCACCCCACCAACCTTGAGCACAACACCCACTGCTCTCCAACACACACAGTCCCCCACAAGCACACACACACACATTCCCCTTCCTCCTCCAAGCCTTGTTGGTTTAAAGAGTGTGAGTGAGTCTGCTAACAGTGACCTATAGGAGGTAATGACGGGGGAGGTGAAAAGTAAACTGACCCTGAAACAGTTTCTGCTGCCGAAAATGTCAAGCATGCCTATATTACTCATGGAGGCACGCAAGCAGCACACACACGCACACTCACACTCACACTCACACCCACATACACACAGGTAGAGCAGTAGATAAAGAGGGAGACACACGGGCGGACAGACACGCAAACATAATTAGTCATGAAAAATCTATCAAAATGGATATGGCAGCGTGAAATGCATGTGTGTTTTTTCAAAGCTAAAATAGTGTGTTGTGCGTTCAGAGAGGACACAGGGTTCCCCTGAGGAGCCTCAGCTGTGCTCTGGGCATGAGCATCTCATCCTGTTACCATGGATCACTGCCTAGCACTGAGTGAAGGAGAGAATATGTGTACATATGTGTGAGCTTATGAGTATATGTGCATGTGTGTGTGTGTGTGTTTTTGCATATGTAGCCGAATATTCAAAGAATGGGCAGACTGATGTGAGAGTGAGGCAGTGATCTGTTTCAACCTGGGAACAGGGAGAGGCACACACACATGCACCCAGCTATTTTAGGTCAATGCTAAAGGTGCCGTCAGCAGCACTAAGGTTTAGTGCTGAGCTGCTTGCGGTCAGCAGACAACACAGCTCGGTGCTGAGACAAAGGGAGAGGCAAGACCGTTTGTTGCAAAGGAAATACAATTCAAATCAAAGGACATAAACCACTGGAGATCATAAAGCAGGATAATGAAAACAAAAAGACAAAAAGCATTTTATATTTCATTAGATCGAAATAACAAATGGCTTTTATGCTGGATAAGCCTCAAATCTCTCCCTTGCTGAGGCTTTTATTTGACTGCTGAGTGGACTATTTCAGTAATTTTTTTTTCCTCTCCCTTGAATATCAGATGTATAATTTATTATATGCACACGGTGTGCCAGAAAAGTGGCTGCCTACTGAAATGCTCATTGAGACAACTGGTCTAAAATTGGCCAACAACCATGCGGGATAGCAACGGCGCTGTGTGGCTAGTGGGGTTTCTATGGCAACTGCAGTCATCCATTTCACCACCTCTTTGCCGTCACATAGCATATCTCTCTCTCTCCCCTGCTCGCTCACTCTCTTGCTTTCTCAGTGGTCGTGACAGAGAGAAACTCCACGTGAGGGAATTAAACTTCGTCAGGGATTCAGCTCGTCACACAGCAGCATGAACAGAAACACACACACACTCAGGAAAACACACTTACACACACACACACACACACACAGATTGGCAACGAAAAGAACACATATTGCAAATCTTTTAACTCACTCAATCATTTACTCACACACACAAGCACACACTAAACACACCAAATGCCCCCCCCTGTGCGGTTTAGAAAAAAATGACAAGCAAACAAAGAAAGCGAAGAGACATCGAA
Organism: Limanda limanda; assembly: GCF_963576545.1. Classification (NCBI taxonomy): domain Eukaryota; kingdom Metazoa; phylum Chordata; class Actinopteri; order Pleuronectiformes; family Pleuronectidae; genus Limanda; species Limanda limanda. Next base: position 10,272,120 of record NC_083656.1, on the reverse strand, counting down.
AAGAAGGAGCGGCAGATAAAAACAGAGGGATAACTTGTCTTTTGTCTCCAGCATGAAGGAGAAGTAATTAGCCTGCAGGTCCGTGTTGCATTCATCCACCAGCTACTACCTCTCCACCTCTTCAGCTCAGGCTTCTCAACGAACCTAATTTGCATGAAGACCTCATACTCAGGTTTATCTCATTTCCCTTCTTCTTTTTCTCTTTCTTTTTTTCCGTCCACCCCCACCATCCTCTCTTCCGTCTATCCTTCTTTGCTAAAATGGCCGACGTGGAAAACCCTGGCCCTCAGCAAAAATCACACCACTCCTGTGGTGCAGCTAAACAAGTAGACTCTAAACACGCACCTCCCCCTGTCGAACACGCACTCACACACACACACACACACACCCACACATATATGCACACAGAAACATGATACAAAGATATGTTGAATTACATCAGATGGATTGACAAGACAGAGAGAGTGAAAAATAGTCAGAAACAGGTAAATATGGAAACAAACACACACACACACACACACACACACACACACACACACACACACACACACACACACACACACTGAGGAGGAGGAGGAGGAGGATAGGGGAAGGGTTAGGTGAGATGGAGGATCACTTACTGGCTGTACAGTTTATCCTGATACAGTCTGGAGGGAGAGCAGAGCAGAGGGTTAATGCTGCACACATACAAATACCATCCACGCCCTGGGGACGCACACAACGACACACCCTGCCCTCATATAAACAAACATGCACACGTACACACACTGCTGAGAAAACACACACTCTCCTTTGTCACAGGACCTCAAGTCGGACGGTGTATTTTCTTACATCAGTGTGAATTTCTGTGATTTGGATTTCAAGCCAATAAAGAGCTAAATCAGACAAAGGTCGGTTTGGCAGATCTCCACATCGACCAGTGACGCGTGTCAAGGAGAACGGTGTGTTCCCAGCATGAGCCGTGTGCTCACTGGCTGCTCTGGCCTGAGCGACAGTTTCAGTCACCAATGAAAAAGCACCAGGAGACTGAGATGGGTCGTGTGTGTCAGTTTGTCTGATGACATCCAACACATCCCATAGTTTTTGTCGCCCATCCAGAGCAGAAATCTCCGCAAATTGTTGGAAGATTCAGCCCCTCTATTGATATTATTATCATCATTAAAATTACTATTTGACCCATGATGACTTGGTGTGTCGTGTGGCGTCAACCACAGAAAAGACGCGGCTGCAGACAACCAGAGACCAACACATGCACCCCTCTGTAAGTCTATGTGTGTATTTGCATGTGAGTGTATGTAACTTTACATTAAAGTGTGACTGTGAAAACTGGAAATAAATCATGTTTTACTGAGAAGAGGAAATGTACAAAACATAGAAGGATAGTGCTTTTTTCCTGCAGTTATGTGTGTGTACTAATTGCGTGTATTTGTACAGTTTGTGAGTCTTTGTGTTGATTGTTGGAGGTGTTAGGGATGCACAGGTCCACTGGGAGTGAGCAGAGAATGCAGCTTGAGGCTTAAACCCTCTGTTCAACACAAAAACAACAACACTAACCTTCTGAATACATACACTACAAAGTCAATTCAAATATTAAAAGTTGTCAACCAAAGCTTGTGAAAGCCATGTTTTGAATACATTGAGTATGAAACAGTGCAGCAGAATTATCAAGAGGAGTTATTAGGAAAAGTTTATATTCCAGGGACAACACATTATTCATCAACGTTTTATTGCATTCCAATGAAATAAATAGCCAAGAGGCCGGTGTCAGCTGCATTCCCTTGGCATATAATTAAAAATAGTGTTGGAGAATCTACATGTTTGTGTGCTTGTGTGTACCTAGGTTGACAGTGAGTCGGACACGGCCCCCGTCCATCTCCAGACGAAGGGTGTCTGCAGAGTTACGGGATGTAGTTGCCATGAGAACGCCATACGCCCGCTGGGAGCGAAAGCGTAGCGAGACGTCCTCCGCCTCAGTATGCATCGCCACGGGTAACTGCACCTTCATAAACTTGCTGCCGTCGTAGGACAGGATAGTTGCATCTGTACAGAGATGAACAGAGATGGACAGGAGTGAGTGATAGAGGGGGAAGGGGAAGAAGTGAAAGACAAGCGGAGAAAAATAGAGATGACGTTTGGGGGGGGGCGAGTGAGGTGGGTAGAAAGAGAGGAAAAGAGACAGAAGATGATTGGCAAGGAGAAAACACATGAGGAGGGAGAAGACAAAGGCGATTTGACGTTGAGTGAACCAAATTTATACATGATAGAGAACGTTGCAGCGCGGCTACGCTCCCTTATTCCCCCGCCATGACATGTTGGAAGCTCATAACTTGCTTCCAACAAATTTATCCCATCACTTTCCAACCTTAATTCATCATCACTCCCTCCGCCCATACAAAAGAGGATGTAAAAATAGCTGCAGCTGGTTGGCTGGCCCTATTATCCGGTTAAATCAGAATGCATGGCGGTGAGTGTGTTAGCCACTGTCGCTGACATCTCAGACCCTGGAGTCATAATGTAACAAGCTCAGGTGATCCCGCTTTAATGTCTTTTGCATACTCATTTACATATTCATAATCTCCTCTCCCTGCTACCTGCTGAGGCCAATCCCCGGCCGCTAAACTGTTTACCTCTGAGGACCCTGGTTTTTATTGGCCAATTACATACACAGCTAAACACTCACTCCATGTCCCCGCGTCTCTATCTCCCCCCTCTCCTTCGTTCTTTGCTCCATCTTATATCTCCCCACTCCATTCCTCCCTTGCTTTCTCTACCTTTCGCTCTCCCTGTTTCCGTGGGAGACGTTTGGAGCCAAGGCAAAAACAAGAGAACAGGAAGAGAGTGAGGCCTCATGAATACTGATGAGCTGAGAAGGAGGGGAGGAGAGAGAGATAGTGTGCATATGTGTGTGTGTGTGTGTGTGTGTGTTTGTGCATGTCAAAATAAGTGAGTGAATTTAAGTGTGAACAGAGGAGGGTTTAGTAAAGTGAGAGCAAGGGGAGAGAAAATAGGGACAGAGCGAGACAGAGAAAGGAGGGGGAAAGGGAGAAAAGCTCTTGGCTAAAATGCAAATGAACCCTCATTAACTTGAGGAAAAAAGAAGGTGGCTGGCCTGTTATATCACAGATAACATACCTAACAGCCACACACACACGCACACACCTAAACACACTTTGCACACATTTCGGAAAAAGGCAGACAGCTGACTAAATTTTGCTCACCACGCCACCTGACTCACCACCTGCAACTAGAGTGGAGAGGTTTAGATAGGAGGAAAGTACGGAAGCCCCTTTGTGCCGAGACAAGACAAAAAATAAAAAATAGACTGAAATGTAAAGCACACTGGAATCATTGGAAGCGTGTAAGTACTTAAAGGACACGAGTAGTGATATTCTATATTATTGATCGCATGAAGACAACCATGTGTTAGATCATTTCTCAACACTTCCTAACGTCTGGCTTTGTCTCTCCTACCCAAGCCCATTGTTTTATCCCGAAGACATAAATCTTAAAAAATGGGTCACGCAAATATAGTTACATTTAAAAAAAGGTCCCAGTATTTCCAAAAAACAGCCGAGCTATGTTACTTTAACCGAACATTACTCAACCTGATAGAACATTTGTTGGGGACTTTGTGCGCTAATGAGTATTTATGGCAGCAGGACAGTGTATGTGGGATTGACTCAAAATACACTACGAGCTCATTGTAATGAAGGAACCTGTCAGCCCGGGCAACAGTGTGACTCACTCATGTGTTTTTTAATAGTTTTCACAACAATGGAGGTCTATGGCAGAGAGGGGGGGGAGAAAAAGATATATCAGGGTTTGGCTTCACACAAAAGTTGTTATGTGGGATTTGCTGGAAAGGAAAAATATCACCAAACTGCAGTTACCAGGGATTTACCATCCACAAAGTGAACAGGATAAAAACGGCTCTATCTCTAGACGGCACACAGACACTGAGGATGGGAATGATTATAGCATGTTTCCATATGTTGACACCTGACTCTGAGTCACTGTCAGTCTGTGTGCTAACATAGGAAATGATTGATGTGTTACTATTTAATGCTTCATCATTTCTACTTGTTACGTTGCAGATTTGATGTATCATCGATATTCCTCAGATTATGACATAATAATATTGATGTATCATTTGACTTCATAATTTTGAATAAAACCAATAATTTTGACTTCCTATCTCAGATAATTTGACTTAACATTTTATTTTTGACATTCCTCAATTAATGAGATTTCTTATATAAACAGTGGGAACTGTAAATTTAAAATCCTTAAAGATTATTAATATTGTTATTAAGGGATGGAAGACATTTGAACATACAACCAATAGTGGGGTAGTAGAAACATGATTATAAAGTTTAATTTAATAAATTAAAGTTATTGAAATGTACATTATTCTTAACACAACGCAATGCATTATGTTTTAGATAATTAAACCTGGTTAAACATGGGTTGGTATTCGTAACACTCACAAATACAACAAAGTAGAAACAGTTTGAATTAATTAAATCTGGTGGCAAAAAAAAATCTGTGCTGTTTTTTCGCACAGGTTCTACCAGTAGCTGTTCTCGCATGTTATACAGGAATAAATAATCATAACATTAAAAGTAGATCTTCATTTCAAATCATGGAATCTTCAGAAGAGGACTTTTTCTCCTCAAGACTTAGGAAAAGCATTTTTGGTCAAAGACTGTTCTGTGAAACCACGGCTCAGAATAAACCTGCATCTCTCATATGAGAAAATAATCATACTAATGAAAGCACAGAGCAGAGCAGCTGGGCGAGAGGAGAGATCATTACATGGAGTGATGCATCCTCATACTTAAAAATAATTCCATCTCAAGTCTGACGAGAACTGTAACTACAGCAAAGTCGTCTGCACAACTTTAAATGAGTCACCTTCCACCGCTGAACATTACTGTTTTGTTAATTTGACTTTGGGGAAATTGTAAATTCAGACATTTGCAGACGCTCTGATCGATCAGGGATGGCTTGGACTGAGCTAACCCTCACGCTGTCAGTTGCTGAAAACAGTCAAATGATCATTCATATAGGATGCTGAAATACGAAACCGGATTTTTATGATGATTTTTTTCCCAACAGACAATAAGCGGGGTAGCAAAACCACAACGTGCTCCAAATAACTAAATGATGGGGATGCATTTGCTCCACTTGCTCCTTTGCTCAGGCACCAGGAGTTTATCCACTCGTTTATTTCCCCGGCCAGACTATTTGTTCAAGTTCAGCACGCTCCCGGCCATTATCAGAGACCCAGCTTTTAATTGACTCCCTGTTTTTTTTATTTGGGGCAATAAAGTAGGCTTTTCCAAGCTTGTACTAGAAAAATACAAATTACTGTTGAATCTGCTCTTTTGAAATTGGAAATTTAACCTAAAGATGAACCTTTTGTCATCTATTTCCTTTCCCTGACAGCAACGGACTACCATAGAGAAAGCAGGGACAGCGCGGAAAAACAGAAAATGTCTCAGGACGTGTGCGAATGTTTTGCTATGTGTGTAGCGGCTCATTACAAAACAAAAATTAATCTTGGAGCCAGAGCGTGGCGAGTGGGAACAAAGGAGAGAGTGAGCGAGTGAGGAAGGGAAAAAAAGGGAGGGAGAAACCGCAGGTAGAAGGCGTAAACACGGCCAATCACTCTCTCCATCTGCTTCTCCATCTGTGCTTCCTTTAATCCACCGAACCACCAGTTAGTGACCCCTCAATGCACAGAGAGAGGGATGAAGAAAGAAAGAGTGATGAAGACCGTGCTAAGAGCAAGCGAGGGAGAGGGCACATTGCTATGATAAACATACAATGCGGATGTTTGTCCTCCGAAATAAAACATCTTCGTATCAACACCTTTCAGAAAGTGTGTGCGTGTATATCTCCTGTTAGATGATAGTACAATCATCACTTGAGACGCATCAGCAGTTGTGGCACAAACAACATTTCTTCTCTTCCCCTTGTCTGACTCCATCTCGCCTCTTTCAACAGGCCTGTATCAGTCTCTCTCAATCTAACCCCACTTTCAATTTTTCTCTCGGCACGGATTCATACCCTTTCTCATAACTCTCTCTCTCTCTTTCTCTGTCTCTCTCTCAGGTTTCAACTCCCGTCTCCCCTTCCTCCTCATCTCCTCACCTGCTGTCACACGGCGGTTCCAGCCCGGTGGCTCCACCCGCCTCTGTCACAGCTCCTGCTCTCAGCTTTCTTCACACTTCCTCTCCCATCGATTCCCAGTCTTCCAACATCCAGCTCTGCATCCTCCCACCTCCTCTCTCTCTATCTTTGTTGCTCCCTTCTATTCCCTTTCCTCCTTTCCTCCATCTTACTACCCTCACTTACACACAGAGAATGTGTCATTTTGAATAATGAAAAAATCCAACCGCGGATCAAACACCCGCAATATTATTGCTTTATGTTCTTGAGCAAGCAGACTCATTTTTTTCATTGTACCTAATTTCTTTCTTTCCACTGTCTACCTGTCTTTCATTTTCACTTTCCTACGCTCCAACACCAGAGGTGTAGTAGTGGCTACATCCTCCCTAAACTAAATCGGCAAGATTTGATATTTGACTAATAGTTGAGTCACATTTTTTATTTGCCATAAATCTTTACGAGTGTACATTTTTAGCAGAGTACTATCAAATGTTAATCTGTAAGGATGGGCCCTTTAAAGCAAAAATAAGGCATATCTTAAAGGTACAATGAATAAAGAATTTATTACCCAATATAACTGATGATCATAATTTATTTTCAGAGTTATTCCTGACTCTAAAGTTTAGACTTTCCACTGCACACCATCTGTCTTCTGCCACTCATCCCTTTGGCATTACTCAATCTTCTCAGGCCAAAAACCAAATGACAAAGCTGTCATTATGACTGTATTTTGCAACTTGGCATAGTATTACATTTTCACAAGATGCTCCTGTTTAGTGACCGTAATTAGCCGGCTCACTCTTCTCGTTTGGGAAACCGTGGCTTCAGCGCTTATGTTAAGCATTATTCAAGCTTGTCCTCTTTCTTTTCCCAACCTCCCAACACGACATGCTTACCTCTCTCGCAGGAGCGTCCCAGGTAGCCCGTCCCGGAGCAGTCGCACACGTAGCGGTTCCAGCCCTCCCTGCAGATGCCGTTGTGCTGGCAGGGGTTGGACAGGCACTGCTTGGGCGGTTCTCTCGAGCATGAGGGCTTCACGCCGACTGCCCTCTGGGCCTCAGCCAGCCGTCGGATGTCTTTGCTCTGCCCGTCCACAAATAGGTCTCTGATGCAGCCCACGTAGCCATAGTTCAACAGAGCTGTCCACACCTGGGAAGAAATTAACCAGCGTTGAAGGGTTTCCCTGAATTTATAGACATTTATAGATGCGCATGTGTGAATGGTTCATTGTGGCTTGAAGTGTAAAGAGATACAGCGAAGAGAAATCGAACAATGACAACAGAGCACAACATGGTGGCACAAATATCTAATCTCCTTTTAATTGAATTTAATCTAATTAGATTTTAATTAATCCGAATTGAAAAGATCTTCTTATTTTCTTTGATTAATTTTTAGGTCCTTGAAGACAGACAGAAAAAATGGTGCTTCATTGTTGTTCAGACAGGCACAGCAGTCATTCATCCTCTTGCTATGACCTCTCCCTAACAAGGCAGTCCATATAAACATGTGGTACATATTCAGTCTGCTTGCAAAAACAACCAAGCTCTGCATGCTCACTGTTACACAGCTGCCTGCTGTCGGAAATCTGACACCCTCCACTCCCAGCCTCATCCTGCATTAGCAGTTAGTCGAATGTGAATTCTGATTTGTTTGTCAAAACGAGTTCACGTTAATCAAATGTGATCTATCTCCGGCTCTGCCAGGACGAGTTTGCACAGGCCCTGTCTGTGTCAAGCTTTCTCAGATGTGTCCTGAAGCTTTACAAGAGTCGAGGCACACTACCAAACTAAAATGTAGATTGCTGCATGAAAATCGCAAAAACCTTGACGTGGGGAAATTCAGTGACCTGATGGTAAAGGCGCATGCCACATAACCACAACAGCCACGATTCAATTATTGGTCATGGGACCACTGCATGTCTTACCCTCTCTCTGCCCTTGTTTACTGTCTCTAATCAGACTGTCAACTTTCCAATAAAGGCAAAATGCCCAAAAATAATCTTGAGAAAAAAAACCTGACGTGAATGTTTGTGACTGAACTAGACTAGCGAGTCCCGTTTTGTGGGACTAACAATCCAAAACACAAACATACTTAATTTGCTGCATTACAATTCAACGTGTTGTAATGTGAGACAATTGAAATCGGAAGAAGAGTTTTTTGCTCAATTTAAAAGATTAATAATTAACAAAACAGTTGTCAATTAATTATCTGTCTATCGATTTATGGACTGATTTTTGCAGCTCTAATATCGACCTAGTAGGTCAAACTGCAGACAACACAACACAAACCTCTGTAGGGAAGATGAGTCCAGCTCGGTCCTCTGGTAGTCCTCCGAGGTACAAGGTGTCATCCAGGTCCAGGATCTCACTGTCTCCTGGAGCTGTGTACGCTGTTCTTACACTGTTCACAGAGATTGTTCCTGAGTGGAGAAACCAGAGACATCAAAAGAACTTTAGTAATCATCGTATCCTTAGACGTGAACAGTGACTGTCATCACCACCACCGTCACCATTATCACCATCATCATCACTCTTCCCCCTCTCTTTGTACTCCTCATCAGCACTACAATTCGGAGCCAAGGAAATCCCAAACCACCCAGGCCTTAGTCATCACTTATGCACTTCAAAGTCCTGAGTTGAACACTTTATCACCAATAAATCATTAATACATGTATTTTTAGTAGAGTTACAGTAAACCAAAAAGACCCCCCACTTGCGAAACAGGCATCCTCCACTGCGGGTTAGCAAAACAAAACTACATTTTTCTGATAAACATTTGAAACCCTGCGTGTTGTGTATACATGTTTTCAATCATTTGATTCACTTTGTTTAGTTTGTGTTCAAAGAGGACAAAATATAGACAAACTAAAAAGAAAGACATTTAACGACCAGGTAATTCCACAAAACAGAATTGTTTTAAGAGAATTCAACAAATCTTTTGACAGTATTTGTGGGAGGAAATATGGGTTTATGGCAAATGTGGCCCCATAACTAGCAGACAGATAAGCAACAAGCCATTATTGCTTTAATTATAGCCTCAGAGTTATGATAATTTTATCAATATAGAATAAACGAGACTGTGCTACTGTGCATTGATTATTTTCTCTTGTGTAATGGGGTATGCAGCACCCTTAAAATCAAGTTCAATAACCCCAGTTTAAATTAAATGGAGAACTCAAACAGATGGCTGGTGCTCACTACTAAATGTTGATGTACTAACTTGCCTACTCATTAACCTCCAGCCTCCTTCTCGTCAACCTCTGTCGAGTTGATGGCTGTGAACGTACCTGAGCGTCCGTCCCTCTGAAAGTCCACGTGATACCACTCTCCGTCGTTGACCTTCCTGTCGATAGCCCTGGTCTTGGTGGTTCCCGAGCCCATGTCCAGCAGCAGGTACAGGTGACCATCTAGCATCTCGATGGCAAAGAAGTCCACCTGTACGGCAAACACTTTAGCGTCAGTAATCTGTAAAAAGCAGGGACATTCATTGCTGGCAGAGTACTAATTGTAGCAAGTTGTAATTATGCAATGTCATTTAAGGTTTGTGTGGAGTCAGTAAAACCTAGATAACACATATGCTGTTGACTCTTAATTGTGTTTCAAGTATCAAACATTTGGAAAATTATATAATATTTTATATCCACCTTGATTGTGGGGGGTGTGCGAGGGTCCTTGCGTTGCATCTGTCGTGGTTTGCCGTGGCTGAAAAGCATCAACCCGTTGGGCTCTGTGGTTCTGAAGTCGAACGAGATGGAACCCGCCTTCTTCGCTGTCCACTTACTCAGCGCCACGAAAGACTCTGGGGTGTCAAAGGTCACGGGGTCCAGCGTGGCCACACTCTCGCACTTAAAGGACACAACCCCACTCACCTGGAGGAACAAAAAAGAGGTTGAGAGGATTTCCATGGATTGTTTTACACATGTTCAGTGAATATCAAGACCAAAAGGATTCCGTTTGTTGTCTGGGACTGAAATAAAAGCAGCTGCTTCCAGCTGTTAAATGACTAGAAGAAAAAAGCTCATGGCTACCTCTGAGAAATATAATCCCACTTACTTAAAATCCCTACAGTATAAATTTCACAGTGCCTAACGGGAGGTTGAGATACAAAACGCTGTCTGTGTTCTACATGGGGATACAAGGGGATAATGTGTTGTCTGGCTCAAATTTTACTGGCTGTTGAAAGAGCATACCTTCATCTTTGGGTCTCCTTGTTTAGCCAGTCTAGACAGCTCCAACCGTACATCATTATTCTTGTACACCACCTACAGGGGAGGGAATTGAGGGGCAAAGAATAAAACATGAATTCACTATTAGATTAAAGACAAAGAAGCTATTTTTTGTAGCTCCCTCTCTTTGGATTCATGTCCAATGCTTCTGCTGACGCACAGGATTTGACTACTGTCATCACTTATTTAACCATAAGCAAAAAACAAGCAAAAAGAATGAGGTTGTTTAATCTTATCGGAGTAAACAAAAGAAGAGATTATTGATGGGGACAAAACATTTTAAATATGACCCAAAAAATAATTTATCTTGCAACTCAGGAAACATTTTTCATTCAGGTGTTCTAGTATTTGTATATAAAAGTGATAACCTCAGCGAGGCCACTGCGACCTCATCTTTTGAAAACTCCCATTTGTCCCCGGCACTTGCGTGATCTCTTTTACTCTTTCTCTTCTTCCCTTTTTCTGTTGCTCTTCACTTTTCCTGACACAATACGCTCTCTGACTGAGCGGTGTGAGTGTAAAGACTGTGCTTGTGCTTGTGCTGAGCATTCTGATGTCGAGAGAGACGAGCACACACAGGCTCGGCTTTATTAATCCTTTCTATGACCTGTGAGCGACTCAGCAACATCACAAAATATTTCTCCTCTGCTTTGGATTTTTGACCAGTTTTTTTCCGTATGTCATGCGCTTCAGTGTCTCTGTGTGTAGGGCCGCAAGTGTGCAAAGTGGTGAAGGCGTGTGTGTGCATGGACGACTGTCCCTGCGCCGCATAAAATGCACAAAATTGCTACAGCTGTGATCGTCCATGCGCGTGATTCACTGCATACATCTTAATTTGCTCACATGGATTATCATATCATCGTATTAAATATGTAAATGTGGCAGCGGTGGGTTCACTTTGACGGAGGCAGCCTCGTTTAAACACCATCAGTCTTAATGAAGCAACACAGCGCGCATTCACTACTGATACAGATAGCTCTCTGTTTGGCACATCATCTGTCGACTTCTTTGGTTGTTTGTTTATGCCTCTGCGTGAGTCTGTGAGAACGAAAGGGAGGCTCAGACTGGGTGCGTGCAGAATGGGTTGTATTTAGGAGTTTCGTTGCGTCGAGTGTTGTGTACGCGTACGTACGTTTATATTTGTCAGTGTGTTGCAGCAGGTTTATTTGTGCATTCCTGTGGAGTATGCATACAAAGATTGCGTTTGTGTGTATTTGCATCACTGTGCCATGTGAGTTTTTGTTGTTGCGGCGTGGTGGCCCATTTCAAGCACAGCGGATGGATGGAGCGCCTCTGTGCCGTAGCTAATTAGCATGTTAGTGCTTAGTGCTGTATCTACTCCCTCAACGACACTCATCACTGATTCTCTCTGATGCTGGGGAGTGTGTGTGTGTGTGTGTGTGCGTATGTGTGTGCGTATGTGTGTGCGTATGTGTGTGTATGTGTCTGGGACTATTTATGCGAGTCTGCCAAATGGAAGTGTTTGTGTGTATGTGTGCGTTTTAGACAATGTGTGCAAAATTCGTGCGTGTCAGAGAGGGAGGAAGAAGAAGAGAGGAAGAGGGAAATTGAAAGAGAAAGTGAGAGATTGTTGTTTCTTAAAGATTGAGTGGCAGGAGTGTATGAACCGGTCTGAGCAATTATTTTATGTTATCATTCTTTCACTCTCAGTCGAATCATGTGGCATAGAAATTATCATGTGAGATTTTCTCAGTGTAATACTTCTGAGCAGACTATCGTTAAAACTAGCTCAGCAACAGAAGTAGGTTTTTGTGTGTGTGTGTGTCTGTGTGTTTGTCTATGTGTGCAAAACTTTAATTATTTATGCATTTCCGACCTGTCTGCTCGATCTCAATATCTCTCCATGTGCAATACTGTTTACATTGTATATATTATTGCTGTTTTTCTATTTCTTTATGTCTGCATTGCATATTTGCTTATTTATAACTTCTCACTGATGTTTCTTATTTTTATCCCTTTGCTGCTGTAACACAGCAAATATCTGTGATCTTATCTTATCTTCATTTTGTCTGATGATTTCCTGTGTGACTTTGCATACATTTCTCATATTACAACATAGGGACATTTTTAATATTATGGGTTTTTTCTCATATACATCACATAGCACAAGTATGAATACATTTAATGTGTTAATGCAGGCATATATTCATCGGTTTTTATACAAACCATCCATGCATCTCACCTCTTTGAGACAGCCCATGAAATTATTGCTGACTGGAGAGCCGGGCAGGTCAGCTGTGCTGGGGCTACCTCCCACATAGAAGAAGTCGTCAGAGCCCAACATGGTGTAGTCCTCCTGGGTGTAGCCTGTGGTGGTCAGGATGCCGTCCACAGAGATGGTCACCTACACAACAAAGCACAGGGAAAGGACACGCTATATACTCACACCAAAGGTAGCGCTATGCGCTAGCTAGGCGCTGACAAGCCAAATTAGCCCCCGTTACTCTGGTAACTAATGTGTATGCAATCTGTTGGGAAGGAGGCCTGATTGGTTCAGGGAATTGGTAAATTGTGCTGTTGGGATTTGATTGGTGTGATTGAATTAGTGCTTACTGTGAAATGTGAGTATTTGTCAGTATCCTTGACATTTGGAATATGTTGCTCTGCAGTGCTAAATGCCACTCACTCACGCGGCCTACAGTTGGATAATAAACGCTGTAGCTCCATCTACCATTTTCTGTCAACAGCAATTGTACAGAATAACTAGAGCTTGTGTGTGATGAATATAAATTACTGATACCCAAAGCTATAGGGCCACGACTGCTTGATTCTGACTCTCCAAACCCAAACTTCAAATTCAGTCATCACTGCATTGTTCTGACTACAAAATGTCTGCACACCAGTTGATGCTCGGGAGCCCGAAGAATGACATGTGCCCGAAATATTACCTGGGGAGTAATTCAAAAGTTTGTGGGAGCATCAATTGGTGAGCGGAATTTTCTTCTGTCCAGCTCCTACTGCTTATCAAGTGCCTGCTTAAGTACGCTTTCTACAAAACAGACTAAACCAACACAATATGTGCAGAGGAGTTGCATCAAAAGGCTAACACCATCTTCTACATGACCACGATTCAACCTTTACATCAGAGTTTTCCTCTTTATGTCTCTGCCGCTCTGAGCTGCTTCACATTTAAGCTAGAAGACGCAGTTTGATTTAAACTTTACATACAAACAACAACTTTCCTTAATGCCCCTACTAGAGTGACACCGATAATTTATCCAGCCCATTCTGCTGCATAATATATTGTACAAAGCCTTTTAGCTAGCACACATAGCCAACTCTGTCACACGTAAATCACAGTTAGTGGTATGTGATCACCTTGATATTCTACAGTACATTAATGTCCATGTTTGACTGCCCATAAAGGTTGTGGGCTCTTGATTTTCCCACTACAGTACCTTCACTCGCACTGATGGTGTTTATCATTGTTAGGTAAACTTGCCCAGCCAGGCAGGTGTTAGTAAGATATCCACAGGTGTTAGTACTATTTACTTGTTAGTAGTTGTTAGTTGTTGCACTGCTGGCAGCCACAGTTGTGTTACTGATGTCAGGCCAAGCTGTGTTGGGTTACTGAGGTTAGGGTTAATGATTCCAATGTTGTTAGTAGTTGTAATGATGTTGTGTTCTTGTGTTATTAGGGTGATTGGTGTGATGAAGGTGTTAGTTTGTTAGTATGTTGTCTGGGGGGGTTTGTTAGAGCTGCGAATCTGAATGGTATGACACACAGACGAACGCACACAGATTTATGTTACACACGCACAGGTGTTACATGGGTTATGGCTCATTCCACACACACACACACACACTCGCACACACACACACAGCCACACGCATACATACACACATAAATATAAAACATGCAGCCTGTTCCTCTCTCTGCATGCAGCCATTTGCAAAGAGGACACAGTAGATTAAAAATTGACAACAGAGCACAGAGTGAATCATAGGCACAATGGAGACCATGCGGTGGCAGAATGGAGGAGGAAAAAATCAAAAGAGGAAAAAAAAGAGGGGAAGAAGGGACCTCTCTATCCATTTTACGGATCAATCAGAGAGGGGAAGGGAATCTGAATCACGCCATGCAGGAAAGAGGGAAAGGGGCTTCGCCATTTGCGTGCAGGTGAGGCATGAGCCAATCAGTACACGCCTACATGTCAGTTACATTTTGATGGAGTGAAAAAAAAATAGTAGAGAAGGGGGAGGGGGCGGGGGGGGGATTGGGGGGATTGGGGTAAAGGATTTAACGAAAATAAGTGGTTGGCAAGGAGGGGAGACGGGGGCTTTTTAAGCGTAAAAGATTACCAACCGCATTTATCCTTTTATTGGTTTAGTTTTGATGTCTATGGTTCAAAAGGAAATAGACACGGGGCAAACCCAAACTAAGAAACAATTAGAATGATATCTACCGAACAATGGAGTTTGTTTACCATAGCGTGTCCAATGCCTGAGTGCTTTGTAGAAGAGGGGGAGAAAGGAAAGCAAAAAACTGTGAACAGAACAACTTTGGGAACAAAAAAAGGAAAGCTAGAAGGCCTCTGGTGAGGTAAAGAGGTTGGTTGGAGTGGTTTCACTAGGAGAAGGGCACAGGTTAGGTTAGTAGAATGAATCATTCCATGGATGGTGGTTAGTTTCAGTAGCAGGTTAGTAAAGTTAGTTGTCAAGTTAGTAGTACAAACAGGCAAACAGTAGAGGCAGGTTGGGTTACAAGCACCTGAGTGCGTGTGACCCTCAGTGTTGTCCAGTTCACACTCTCTCCTTCGCTCACACATCCAAACACACACACACACACAATTGAAAAAGCACTCACCTAGAGCTGAAAGCAGTGCTGGTCTGGTGGTTAACCCACTGTAAACTAAGACCAAAACCCCAGGTACTTTCTTCCTACCACAGCATCACTGCAGTCGGACAACAGACCACTGCTCATAGCTTTAGCATTGATTAGTTTCTTGCTGAGGACTATTGTGTTTCCAGCTGTCCACTGCCCCTGAAACATCTGCAGCATGTTTCACCATATGACTCATACACATTTCAGCTTTTTAACACGGAGCAATCATTTTTAAAATCTGAAGTGTTTGTCAACAATTTCTCAAACTAATCAATGAATCATTAAATCTAAGTCAGAAAACAGACAAAAATGCTAATCAGAATTACCAAGAGCTCAATGTGACATCTTCAAATGTAGCTGCTTGGCTTGATCGACAGTCCAAAACCAAAAGATATTCAATTTACAGTCATATAAAACAGACAAAAAGCATGTCCTTATATTTGAGAGGCTGAAACAGGCAAATATTTGCCAGTGTTGCTTAAAGAATGACGGCTATGATAATGAGGATTTATCAAAATGGTCAAAATTAATGTCAACTAATTTTCTTATTAGCTTTTTTCTTAATCATTTCATCACTAATATTGAAAAACCAAGCGTACATCCATTCAGTGATCAACCACTTGTCTCCGACTATGACCCCTGAAATCTTACTTCTTTAGTATTAATCAATATTATTTAATCTCTCTTCCTTCCTCCTCTCCTCTCTTCTCCTCTCCTCTCTGCTCAGCCGCTCACTCGCCCGTCTCCCATTGTTTGGTTACCTGTCTCAGGTTGCGGGTGACCTTGACGTCGTGCCAGCTGTTGTCGTTGAACTTGCCGTTGACGGGCTCCACCAAGGCCTCGAAGGCCCCGGAGCCGAGGTTGATGACAAGTGACACGGCACCGTTCTTCAGTGCCAGGTTGACATAGTCAGCGGACTTGCCGGTGTGCAGCATCAGGCCGTTGCGCTGCAGTGTCTTGAAAGAAAGCGTGATTTCGTCGCTGCTCGACTGGATGGGGTTGGGCGACAGGTCATAGCAGAAGTACTCAGAGCCCTTGAAGGTGGCGACATATTCCTCGCGAGCTGAGAAAGACAGGGGAAGGTGAAGAGGAAGTGAACAAGATGTGTGAAACTTTTGTTTAACAATATGATGATTTGTACAATATCCAGGCTTTGCTGCTCCTTCCCACACTGCTCTTCACAATATGTTCAAAGATGATAAAATGGTGGGTGTTCATCAGAGCCTGCCGAGTAAAACAGAGCTCAGCTGGGCCTGGTTAAATTTGATTCGGCTGTGCAGTACAAAACATAATGTTGAAGATGCTGAAAATGTTGTTATTGTCAAGCAAAGCCTCACTGATGCCAGCACTTGGAAGAAACACTTCCTTCCATACCTCTAATCGTACCATGGAGTGGTATGTAAACAAGCTTTGATCACTTGTGTGGGTTGGAGATTAAACAGAACAGTGTGGAAGCAAGAGAGACAGTCGTGAGTCTGTAGCATTCCAAACTCGTTATGAAACCTGCCATCCTGTCTTTTGAGAGAACAGCTGTGCTGGCAGTCTGAAGTGATGTGGTCTTGTTTGACAACGTGGCTCATTTCGTGATGTTTGTCAAAAGCCAGAGAGTGTGTGTCTGCGTATGTACATGTGGCAGCAGAGGTTAGACAGGTTGTGAGAAGCATGGCGAAAACTGGTAATGAAGATGGAGAACAGCGGGTCTGTAAGCATCATGGCAGCCGAGGCAGGCAGGATTGGCCAATTAGAATTCAGAAGATCAGGCCGACAGCCAATAGAAACTTACCTTGCACACCCGTCGTGACCCCCAAGGACACAAGACCAAGGTTTTGCAATCCATCATCCGTAAGCTCACACTCTGTTATCTACTCTTTCGCACGTACTGACATAAAAGTGCACAGCCTTATATGCAAGCCAGCAGAGGAACAAATATGCACACCTACACACACATCGGCGTACAAAATGATCGTACTATTGTGCTGGCATACACAAGCAGGGGCGACATTATCTGTCTCCTTCACACCCATCCCCCCAGAGCTTCAACCTTCCTCCGCATCCGCTCTGGCGTTCTCCTCGCCACCATCCCTGCATCTCTCACACCTCCACCGCTCCTCTCCGCACATCTCGTTGGCCTCTTTATCCCTCCCCCCCCCCCCCCCCCTTGCTCTGTGCAGCCTGTGGCATAACCACCATCTTGTAGTTCACGGTAATGAGGAGAACGGAGGGGGAATTTAACACACACTAGGTCAAGCTGAAGCAAGACAGACACTTGGCAAGGAACCGCCGTATTGGGGGCGGGAATGGGGGAGCTGGATGAGTTGCCACGTAATGAACAGACTGAAGTGTAATAGGTTATTAAGGTAGCGAGAGGCGAAAGAAAAGAGCGCTGAAATGGAATTGGCTGCACTTGAGTGACTATAACTCAGAGAGAATAATGAGGACTACAGAAAAAGTTAGCATATATCACAATTCAAAAAGCAATTGTGACAAATTGTCTTTCTTTGCTTTTGTTGCATGAAAAAAACAAAAAACAACAATGTGTGATGGCCAATATATGAGTGAGAAACAACACGTTGTTTGCCAGCATGCGTGAGTTCCCCCTAGTGTGAGATTCCTTCCCTCATGTTAATTAAGAGTGCGAGTGTTCGTGTGTGCGTCCGTGCGTGCGCGTATGCCTCAAATGGAAGAGAATCAAATGTTTGCAAATTTGTGTCCCGGCATATGATTGTGTACGTGTGTTTTTTTTTTATGAGTGCATGAAATGTGAGGGGGTGTGGGTGGGTGCTGGTCTCTGTAAATATTGGTGTATTGCTGTCAGAAAAGCTATTACCAACTCTGGGCCTCGGGCTAGTCTTTACTGAGAGGAGCGGGAGCAAGGAGGAGGAGGGAGACACACACAAAAATACACACACACACACACACACACACACAGAAAGACCAGCCACAAATGCTACCACAATCACGCATACACACTGACACACACACTTGCAGACGTGTAGACAAATGTAGATGAGGTGGCAGGGTGGTGGAGGTTGGGGTAGTGGGAGCCAAGTTGTTCACAATGAGAACACACGCAGCCGTCCAGCAGCATTCTAGCAGTAATTTACAGAGGTGCCATTAGATTTCAGTGTGCTGCTCCACCATTCTGTTGCTAATTTACAGACATGTCATTAGAGCAGACAGGGGCACATAAAGCATCTCGGCATCGATGTCGAAGCTCTGGCTCCCTCCCTTTTTGTATTACATCACACACGCACAGACACACACGCCCAAATGCGTATCGAATTGACCGAAAAGCGATGACGAGCGTGCGCAAGCTTCACGAGCCCACGTAAAACACACAATCGCGCACGCTCTCGAGTGGGCAGGTTGGAGTGGATCTGTTGTAGCTCAGATAAATGGAGTGAGTCAGTATTAGCTCAGAGTAAACAGTGAGACAGACACTGACATACACACCACATGTCACACTTCATCCTTTGGAGAGCACTGTCGATCAACGCAAGTGAGCGGGAGGGTGAAGGACTGTGGCGAAGGAGGGGAGAAAAAGGGAATGGAGGGAGAGAGAGAGAATGGAAATAGCTCATGCTAGACTGTTTAATGTCCTCTTTTAGATACTATTAAGCATCATTATCTCACGTTTTAAATGAATTTGGTTAGCAGTGGTAATTAATTCTTGTGTGTTTCGAGCCTATCCCAAATAGTTTTGCTTTGCTCTGAGGTATATTTAACTTGATCTTCCCTGATGAAATAAAAAGGAGGCAAAGAAAGGAAAGTAAATCTCTCAAGATAAGATGTTTTGTGTGCTGTGGAATTTTTAAAGCTTTATTATCTGATGTGTTTTATGACTGTTGTATTTTTTTAGCTTATTTAACTCTTGTTGCTGGATTGATGCTTGTCTGACTTTTTATACCAACACGTTGTGAAGTTTAAAAGCAAATCGGTTTTCTAAAACTGTTTTTAATATCATTAACAGTATATATGCATTACAACAAAAATACTAATAGCCTGTAAATTTAGTATCTTCTAATTCCTGTACAAAACACTTGAGCAAAAGATATCTCTTGGGAAATTGTATTGTGCATTATTACACTGCTTTCAGACAGTATGTGTTTTTATAAAACCAAACAATTTATCGACTATACTCAAGAAACCTATTAACAGTTTAATTGATGCTCAGATAATAATCTTGAGCTGCATAATAATCTGTAGTTTGCAGCTTTATCTGACTGAAAACGTTTTTTAATTTCCTCAGCTCTCCCTTTGAAAAACAGATGTTGATCTTGCTAAGGCTGATTAAATTAAGTTACCAAATGAAAGGAAAGACAAAGACAGATAAGAAAAGGAAAGGAAAAGAGAGGAAATGAGAGGAAGAGGAAGGGTATGTCAAAAAAAAACAACAGGAAAATAGGCAAAGGAAGTAGTGAAGCAGTGATGTAAGGAATTGACCATGGAGGCTATAGGAGGAGTGGGAATAGGCAAAAATGTAAAGATGGAGGGTGATTGCTATTAGACTTTGAAGGCTATCATTAAACTACTGCCCTAATGAATAAAGCATTCTGTGGGGAGGCAAGAAGGAGAGAGTGAATAACTGATCTGATGGGTGCTGCTGGGACCAGCTGCAACTGTACCACCCCTCCACTGATCAAACACACATCACTTGGATTCCACTGTGTTTGTTTGTATATGGCGTGCGCGAGTGTGTGTGTGTGTGTGTGAGTGCGTGTGTGTCTCATATAGCTTTGTCTCTCCTCATGGGTCTCCTCATCGTTTCATGCATTTCCATGGCAACCTCATGTTGCAGGGGCTACAGCAAATATGAATGTGCTTGTGCATGCTTATTTCTGGGAGAGGGGGAGACAGGAAGAGGGATGGAGAAGGAGGGCAAGAGAGAGAAAGAGTGATTGAGTGAACAGTACATTATCATGGACAGCTGTACTGAATCAAAATGGCGGATGGAGGCTGGGAGCACATCAGGGGAGCCTACATTATACAGCACCTGATAGAGGGAGCAGGGTGGAAAAGAAGCAGGGTGGAGAAAGAGAGGGAAGATCCACGGGTGGGGGGGATTTAAAGGAGGAATACAAAAAAGGGGGGGAAGATGGAGAGTCTCATTGAGATGGGGAGCACAAAATGGAAGAGTGGGAAGAGAGAAAGAGGTAGAGGGATAGAAAGAGAGACAAGGGAAGGGAGTGGCAGAGAGCGAGGGATGGCGAGAAAGAACGAAAGAGAGGAAAAAAATGCTGGTGTATCTAAATCCTAGTGTAGCAAGCCTCAATCATGGCAGCCCTGTCATTCTGGAGATAGCACACTGCAATTCCCCTGCAACTCGTTTTTAGCCCACCATGCAGTTCTGCTATCAGCCTCTCTCAGACTGTGCACACATGCAAATACACACACACACACACACACACACACACACACACACACACACACACACTAATAATAATAAACTCAAACATCTTGCATGAAGGCATCCACCTCCTTAATAACAGACAGGTGACTTAACTTTATACTCATACATACAGATAGATGACCAGCTCGGGGAAATGTATGTAAATGCATGCTAATATATGCATAGTCTCCGTATTAAGTTAAAGTGTGAAGATCCATACAGTCAAGCACACTAAAGGATACGACTGCCGTTTCCATCTCGATTCAGTGATAGACAGCATCTGGCTTTGAAACTGATTGGGCTATCACATCGCAGCCGAGGGAGCAATACTGTAGAGGAGGATATTAGTGTCAGGATACAAGTGACGGATTGGCTGTATGCGACACTAATCTCTTATTCCTCTTTTTCTTGTTGTTTTTGTTGTTGTTGTTGATCCTAAATTGAAAGTGTTCAATCCCAAGTTAAAAGAAAGAAGGGAACACCTGCTCCGACAACGGTGCGGCTGACCCGGAAATAAAACGATTGATTGGTTGATCGACAACAATGAGTGGGTAATTTGGATAACTGATTAATCAATTATAAATGCAATGTTTAAAAATCTTTTTTATCATTGTGAACTGAATACACTTTTTGAAGTCAGTTTTGAAGACACCATTGTGGAAATTGTGATGTGAAATGATTTCCTGCCTACAGGGGACAAACAGTCATGTTAAAGTACTCAATTATCCCACACAACATCTTTCTATAATCCTATAATTCTATAGTCCAATAATTTCAAAGGTCTTGTTCTGCCGGACAAATTGTTCAAGAATAACAAATGATAATATTACAATAACCAAAAGCTAAAGTTTTTCACCTGTGAGAAGAACTTTCAGTATTTTTATTGGAAAAATTAAAATCGATAATGAAATATAAAATGATAATATGTATTATGCAATGATTCATATGTAATGGGACTAGAGCCAATACGTTGTATTGTATCTCCAATTAATTAATTGCATAGCGGGGTTTTTTCAGACAGTGAAACCTATTACAATAATTCTTTTGAGTATTTCATAGTATAGTTTGAATTTCCTTGAGGCACAAATAGCATATAATCAAATATCTTAAATTGTTAATCCGTCTGAATTTAATTTAAAGAAAGAAACACAATTCCTGCCATTATGTTTGCTCTTCTCTTTCTTGTCCTCTTTTGTTTCTTTTATCTATGCTCATCTCTCTCTGTCTCTCTCCCTCCCTCCCTCTCTCAGTAGCTTGAATTTGGCCGCTCTGGTACCCAGGGAAACCAGCTTGTTTCCATGACAATGTCTGCAGGCAGAACAGCGTATTTGTCTTAAGCTTGATAAGATCAGAGTCTGTTTCATCCCTCTTAGACACACACACACCTACACCCGTTATGGCACATATGCACATAGGAGAGCGGAGAACACCGAAAAGCATACAGGCTGCAAAAATGTGCATTAGTGCATAGAGGCAGCCAAGCATGAAGTTCAATGTACTCACTCAGACAAATGATGGTGCTCAGACTTGCATACATACATCCTGTAACCATGCCCACACACACATTTCTACATCTATCGTTGCGGAGACATTGAAACAATGCATTTCCCAGCCCAGGATTCCAACCCTAAACTAAACCTAAATCTAACCATAACCCTAAACGTGTTTGTAAGATTTGTCGGAATGTGAGGACCAGCCTGATTGTCCCAAAATGTCTTGATTGTCCCAAAATGGGCCTCCAAACTCAACCGGGTACATCATACAGGTGAACACACACACACCAGTAATGAACCCACCTTACAGCAGGAGTTCTTAATAAAATAACAACAGCATAAAGACCTCCTTCATTAAGGTAATGTAATGGGGTTTTAATGAAAGCTGTGGCTATTTCAGTTGTTGTAGTTATGCTAGACAGCTACCACAATCAAATGAGTGTTTGTGTGCGTGCCTGTGTGTGCATGCCTGAGTGTGTGTATGTGTGTTTGTCGTGTCTTGGCAACGAGCAAAGAAATGAACTTCAAATGCCAGATGGGTTACTGGAGTGAATCGCCAATTGGGCCACTGTAGCCCTAGCACCCACTCAATAGAAATGCTACAACAGGTAACAGACGACTGGAGCCTCGACTTGCCTGGAGCGTGTGTGTGTATGTGTGTATGTGTGTTTGCCGGTGTTTGATGAGGTATGTGCATCACTGATGAATACCATCCTGGCTGATGTGAGACTGTGTCAAGTCTGGGCGCCAGCAAGGAGAGATGCAGCGCTCCTGCTGAGAAACACTGCAGTCTTATCTCCCTTCCTGTCTTCCCTTACGTGTCCGACCTTCTCTTTCAACCTCTCTTTTCGCACTTTCTGAATACGCCCCTATCTTTCCTCACCATCACTTTTCTACACTCCCTTACCCTATCCCTTCACGCCCACCCCTCCTCCCTGCCTCCCCTGTGCACTCGCAGCCGTCCTCCGCTCTATCTTCCCCCTTCATCATCTATAAATGGGAAGTCCGTTTGATGTCTTTATTTTTGGGCGATTACAGGGAGCATTGGCTTTGTGCTTCGCTCCCTATTAGCGTTGCAGTGAACGCAACGTTAATGTGTACACTTGCTAACAGGATGGTAATTGCATACAATTACTTGCAAATGTATACATTTACCAGTGGGATTGCAACACATTTCCCATGGTGCATACGGTAACTGTGTATCTCCTTGATAATGTGGGGGAAGAGCTCTGTATGCGGTGCTGCGTCTTTCATTACAAGAACTGCATGGGTGTTAAGCATTAATGAGTGTTGTAGTACAGTAATGTAATGGGTGTTAGTTGCAGAGAGTAGAGGCAGAATTAGTTCCATTAATGGAGAGGGTATATCTAGAAAAATTTTACACTTTGAAATAAATACTTGGTCGGAATTGCTCCACCCGCTGCCGAAGGCCGGAGGGGGCGCAGCGGAACTTTTAACAGTTATTTTCTCACAGCTCAGGAGGGCGCCATTAGGAAGCAAATTCCTGCCACTCACTCAGGCAGGCAGCCAATCACGAGGCGCTTCCCTCTTAACACCAAGTGGCTCTCTCTCTCACCTCAAGTTGGGTGCTGCTCACTTGCCCGTCGTGCGAAATTATGTCAGCAGCGCAAATCACAGCGGCTAATGTGTGTCAAAAATACAGTGTGTTACAGTATTTACTTCGAGCCTTAGGTGATTTTGCTGATTTTACTGGCAGGTGAGAACAACCTCTCCATTATACAGTATGCTGGTAAACCTCTCTTGACGCAGGCCCTATTGAATTACATGTGTTTATTTCAGGGACAGTTTATGCAGTAAACCTACACACACAAACGTAATTAAACTCCCTGCCAAGCATTTTAATAGGGCTCCAAGTAACAATTATTTTTACTGTTGATTCATCTATTTATCAAATAAATTATGATATAAAAATTTTTATTTTTAAAAGTAATAATTGCTTCAAACAACCAACAACAGTCCATTGGAACAAAACCAAAAGATATTTATTTTAAATTACTTGATTAATCTCTCACCAATAGACGATTAATCTGAATCTATTGCGATTTTTCTCTTTGTCGTGATGGTAAATTGAATATCTTGAGGGTTTTACTGACGATTTACATCACACACATCTGAACTCCTCAGATTGAACTATATGAATTTATATCAGTAAATCAATTTTATGACTCTCACCTGATAAAGAAAAAAATCTGCAGATTATTTACCAGGAAAATACTAATTCTACAAACAAATTACTTATGAAAAATGAATGATTTTATTAATCTAGTTTCAGTGCCTGTATTTTATTGAATAATCCTTGTGTGATATATTATTAGGTCTGTAAGATGGTGATGAGTAAGAGGTATGAGACATGCTGTACTTTGCTGATACCGACTGGTTCCTCTTGTCTTGGCATCTGCTCCCGCTCCCACATATGGTGGAGTCAGCACGGTGCTTGTCCGCTGTGCGTGTGTGTGTGTGTGTGTGTGTGTGTGTGTGTGTGTGTGTGTGTGTGTGTACATGAGAAAACTGCGTATATGAGTATGTCCAGGACAATATAAGCGAGGTGGAGGGGCAAAAATAAAGAGACAATTTGAAGTGAAATCTAATGAATGCGACACTGAACGTGTATGTGAGTGGACTTTGCATCCACCTTCGCGTTTTTGCTATGAGACAATGTGTTAAAATGAAACGCTTTGATTGCCGACGCTTTATGAGTCACAAGTGATGACTCACAATCCACCTCCCCTGAACACACACTCATGCGACGCACGCATAAACACACACACACACACGCAAACATACCTCGTTCTCTCTTCATCCACTGACCGTGAAGAATATATGCAGGCAGTCTTACTCATGCATATTTACACTGAACACACATTCACTCACCTACTCAGCGGGCACTCTCTAAAGGTTACTGTGTGTGAGTGTGTGTGTCTGTTTGTCCGCCCGTTCACGTACGTGCGTGTGTAAAGGTCACTTCAAGCGCAGAATGACCACTTGTCTATGCCGTGCACAGATTGCTGGATTGACATCGAGAACCCTTGGACATGCAGACGGACCGTTATTAACTGGACAATCCTCTTCAAAGCTACAATAAATACATAAACATCATAAACAAGCATTGCCTGCCAATAGAAATATTCCTCGATTCTATTCGAACCTACAATCACTAATTCAACCAGAACCCTTAACGGTCTATTCTAAGCCAGAGAAGAGAAGAAGCAAAATCTGCTACTATGCTTTAAGCACATTTTCTACCCAGATTATTGCTGCTCAATACTTTTCATAAAAAATCCATTTCCCACTCTTCCTTTGGCTGCTCAATACTTATGAAAATCCAATTTGGCTGCTTCTTTTCTTCCGCCCCTCCACAATTCCTGCATTTTCGCCCACTCAAAGTGATTAGTGATCTGTGGGTATCGTTTCCAGAGAGAATGATAGCTGTGTTTTATGGAGGAGGGGAAAGGTCCTTGGTTCCCCATCAGGGCTGATGTCCCTTGGAGAATCACTGGTATGGAGTGTGGAGGGCGGGAGGAGGGGGGGGGGGCAGACAGGAGCACCGCTGTCCCTTTGCAGATACAGGCAGTTGCTCTACATCACAAGAGAGAAGACGACTCACTTTATCTGCCCTCGCTTCCTCTTTCCCTCTCCACTCCCTCTATCATTCTTTCCTTCAACTCTTCTCTCGCAGGCACAGGCTCTTTTTCTCAATTTCTCCAGCGCGAGCACACACACACAGAAGCAGACACACACATGCTATATATCTTTCTAAGACACCCCTCCCCGCGCCCAATCCTCCCCCTCAAAGAAACTCATTTCAGCTTTGTGGGCTCCTCAAAAAGCCTCTTTACGCCGAGCTAACCTAAGCTAGACTTCGTCTGCACCATTTGACAGCCTTTACATCTCAGTATACTGAGCAAAAACACACACACACACACACACACACACACACACACACACACACACACACACACACACACACACACACACACACACACACACACAAACATTTTTCATGTGTACATTTTTTTTGAAAGAGACTTCGCGGGGGGGAAAATAAATAAAGATAATAAAAATAAAGGAGAAAAAAACGCCACAGTTATACTTTCAGCCTATCACAACCCCAACATCCGTCGTAGTGAGGGCATCCACTGTACACAACTACTCTGAATAAATTGTGTAATAATGCTGGAAACATATGTTAATACATGTCGGGCCCCTTAAGTAGGTGATTTAAAATGCTCAGCGTAAGCCAGATGAAGCAATTAAAATTTCACTGCCACCTGGATGATTCATGGCAGACATTTTGGGACAGAAACTCCAGCACTTTCCACCAGCGTGGCTGAATTCTTCATTACAAAGCAAAGTTCACTGAGTGCACGGCGGCCCTGTCACAATGGAGAACAGCTGTCCGCACGTCCTCTCGTCCAGTCCCAGAGCACAATAGATGCGGATCAGCCTGTCGCAGTCTGGGCCTGTCGTCATGTGGGCCAATCGGAGTGTTCATCAGCGTCATGCAGAGCCGACCAGTCGAGCGGCACCTACCTTTGGTTGTTGCAAGAGCGCCACAGGCCAGAGCAACGATTCATTGCCACGCATGCACACATGTTAAATTAAGATGACGCTTACACACATGCATAGGCTGCTTACCTTCCCAAAAATGAAACATTGCGACTTAATGGCATCCGCAAATAAGGACTTCAAGCTCGTCATTACCATACATACAAGTGCCTGTCAATACCTTAAACTTTAAAACTAACCAGAACAGCCCATTAGCCATACAAATGAATAACAAAAAATGGGGGAGGGGGTGGGGGGGGTACCTCCGAGTTTTCCTAAATTCACAGAGGGTGGTGAGAAAGAGTGAAAGGAAAGGAAAGGAAAGAAAGAAAAACAAGGAGAAAAGGGGGCAGGAAAACATGGGTGGCATTGTAAGTTTTGTTTATGAGTGAACACTTTTCAAAAGGCAGAGCACGGGCACTTGTTTTTGGGCTGTGTTCAAATAACGCTGGACAGCTTGAGGGGTTGAGGTATATCAGCATTGCTTTCATACTATGCAGGAACATCTGCTCAGAATCACGTGCACTCGCCAAAGTGTGAGCAGGAGCAAATGCGAGGACAGCAGAGCAAGACATGCTGGAAGCCAATGAAAAGCCATAGATGAATGTGGCTGAATGTTCCTTTCAACTGCCACAGTCCACGATTCAAACTCTGATGTAAAAGCACATATGCACACATGTGGATATGTTGTGCACACGCATATACACAAACACACACACACACACACACACACACACACACTTCCATTTCAAACTTTTACATACAGATGAGAGAAAATGAGATGAGGTGGAAGAGTAAAGACCAAATCAAACCATCCATGGAGTCAGTCGCTCAGTCGTCCCTCAGCTCCATTTCCAGGATGTGGAGCCCTGCCAAGTCTAACCCAGCCAAGCAACGCCAAGCTACAGCCGCCTACTCCCTCCCGTTAACCCCTCCCACATCAGCAGCCATGATGATGGTATCTTTTCCAGCAGAAGTTGCTCTCAGGCTCATCATTCAACAAAAAAAATTAAGTTCTTTAAAGCCACATTTGAAAATAAATTGATCCAGTGCAAATGTGCAAGTCGAATTAGAAGAAAAAAATTCTGATGAGACCCAATGGGACCAAGGAACTCAGAAAAAAAAAAACTGACCTTAGTTCAATGCCTAGAGAGACAACTTCCTCCCGCGCCAGGTGGTGATGAAGTGGGGGAGGGATAAAGGGAGTTGTGAGTGTATGGGGGGTGAGGAGGTAGGGGATGATGGTATAGCAGAGGACAACAGGAAGTGAGGTAAGAGGCCATACCTTGGTCGCCAATCATCAGGTGTGCCAGACCTTAAAGGAAAACAAGAGCACAGTCAGCACAGCAAAGGATCATGAGGTGTGAAGTGTGTGTATGTGTGTGTACATATGTGTTTTTTGTGATACAGGATATTTCATATATGAAGGTTAATGTTCTCTGTGTTTGTTTGTTTCTTTATGTGTGTGTGTGTGTGTGTGTGTGAGTGCTCTAAATTAATGCTTTGAATAAAAACTCACTCCGTGGACACTTACTCATCCCAGGCAGCAATCCTACGCACACAGATACGCACAGACGCTCGCACACTGCCATGAACTAGGTCGTGTTAAGAGCAGTATTTGCGTATGTCTTTGTCTACGTAACCTTGAGAGCCACTTCAGATGAAACAGATGGGATGTAGTACTTACCAGATGTCAGGAACCAACCCCTTCATACCCACACTGACCAACCCACATTTATGCTGGCTACCTTGTACTGTAGTCATTTGCAATGAGAACATGAAGGCCAGAGAGAAGAAGGAAAAGGAAGAGACATGGCATGGAAAGTATATAAATGGCTACGGAAAGGAGGTGGAGAAATAAATGTCTACTTAAGAATTAAGGTAAGAACATGGACAAGAGGGAATAGGATAAAAAGAGCAAAGAAAGAGATGTTTGATCCTATCAGGAATATCAGGGGCAGGGAGAGAAACTCAAATACGGATAAAATTTATAGATGGATTGATGGAAAAGGATAGAGAGATAGAAAGATAGAAAGATAGAAAGATAGATAGATATATAGATATATAGATAGATAGACAGATAGACAGACAGATAGATAGCCAACCTACCTGGAGTGTAGCTGTACTCTGGGAAGGGGTCGCAGCCGGGCGAGGAGAGAGAGAGACAGACATTCATTAACATGCATGCTCAGCCCTTGGGTTACCATGGCTACTTACTGTACATGCACACCCGTCCAGGGTTACCGTGGTAATATACATGCAAAGTCCACGCAAACGCCAAAATGGATACCATGCTGCACTGGTAGCCAAAACTGAGTGTTTGTCTCTCTCTATATATAAAGCAGCATTTAAAAAAAATGTCTCTCTATGGCTCCACATGTATACAAATACACAAACATAACATAAGCACACACACATACCCACCCACACCTGTAGGTATACTGAGGGTGGGGTGGGGGGGTGTGGCAGCAAATATACATTTACGTTCCTACCTGTACGTTTGGATTCGAGAGCCGTTTACCCCAAAACTTACCT